>NW_011358926.1:457192-530303 GCF_000735185.1 Notothenia coriiceps | reverse complement strand
CTCAATCTGAGGTTCGACAATCGGCCTGACCCTCCTTTCGAGTACCTTAGAGTAAACTTTCCCGGGGAGGCTGAGTAATGTGATGCCTCTGTAATTGGCACACACCCTCTGATCCCCCTTTTTAAAAAGGGGAACCACCACACAGGCAGTGTGTACATCTTTTATCTGCATCCGGGGATGTTTCTGGATCAGAACTGCTACAGGTCCATTTTCAGTGTATATCCTCGTTGACAAATATAAAAATTCTAGGCTCATAAAGTTTGTTTCCAGGTGTGTGCCAGTAAATTCGACAAAGTGTGTGGATAGAAGTTGAAAGTTTGTATAATAGACGCCTTGTAAACCTGTCTTAGAGATGACTCGGTAGTGCTCCATGCTCCATTAGCTTCTCCCTCCGCTCTCTGTGATTTATGTGTCGTAGAAGCGGAAAAATTGCAGTGTCGCAATTTGTGTCCTCTGCATATGTCACCCGAGTGGTCCAAGTGTTTAAGACATCGGTAAAATAAGATGCTAATGAGTTCTCTTAAAAGAAGAGATGGATCTATAGTATACAAAGGCCTATCATTGGATTTATAATGCCAAAATTCATCCATGGTCGAAACCTCACGCTTAAAATGGCACACAGGAGTTTGAAATTGACATATTTATCACTTTTTTACTTGAGAAGCCCAATCTGTTGGATGCCAACCTATTTTGGGACAAAATGCAACAAAAAAAAACTTATCACTAATCTCAACAGTGGAAGAAAATGTTTTTTTCTTTTCTTACCACCAGTCCTCACTCTGTAGCATGGTATCACAGGTCTGGCAAAGGGCGGCCTTGTTCTAAAAAAAGAAGAAGACTGCTTTAGTCATTTTTTCAAAATATAAAGCTTAAAAAGAAAGGTCAATAATTCAAAAGGCTTTCCAAGTTCCATATCTTTGCCAAACCTCTGTGATTCTCAACAGATGGAATTAAATCAGTGTGTTTCTCAAGAGAAATGACTGAATCCATCAGTGAATCTCTCCGCATTACTAAGCAGTCTGGGAAACCTTCAAGCTCTGTTAGGTTCCTCTCAACATTTCAAAAAAGTGAAGAAATCACCGCTAAGGTTCTGTTTAAAAAATGATCAGCTTTACCATCAGTAAATACAATAATACCGACCAGATCAGACCAGTCTGGATTCAAGATTTAGTCTGTTATGAAAACGTAATCACAAAATACAATATACTCTCACTCTCAGAGTCTATAGCATCTCACATTTACTTTTCTGTTTTAATTACGATATCTATGTTACTATAATTCTGAGAAAGTGAAAATAGGTACATCTACAATGAGCCAAAGGAACATTTTTGGCAACTAAACACAAACACAATCATCACGCAATGAGGCTAATTTGTATATATTTCACTAAACCTAAATCCTTTACAAACCATTTAATTATATGCAATATATTATATTACTTTTTTCTTCTAAACTTAAAGCCTTTTTCTTGCCTATCAGAAGTAATACTTCTGAGGTTAAGAATGTAACAATGGCAATGGTAATTCTTCAAGTACAGTGTAGAATTAGTACAGTGCTATTTAGTTCCTTAGCCTTCTGACAAGTTTTAACTGGAATAATGAATGCAAATCTCAGTTTTCAACAGAAAAAAGTCAATAAAAACCATCAAATCCTGGGTTAGATTAAACAGGCCTTTCAGGTCTCAACTAAAGCCTCTTGGCACCTCCATAGTCACCAATTGCGACTTCAATCCTTTAGGTCTTTTGGGTTATTATCAGGCAAATCAGATTGTTTAACAATAAACAGACTAATCTGCTAAATCATACTGGATTAAAAGATAAAGCATTCCAGTCACCCAAGTACAATAATATTTCGTGATGTACCCAAAGATGCTTGGCAAATTTTACAAAAGAGCCTTTTGTGAAAGAATATTTCACCAAGCATCATAATACTACATATTTTCATAAATATACTCATTTGCAAGACTTTGTGGCAAACAAATCTGACTTAGAGCAATTCCAGCTATACAGTACATATTTTCTCATAGACATACATTTGAAAGCGCTCCAAAGTAACCTATACTTGTATTATTTCTAAAGCATGCCCAGCACAGCAGGATCAATGTTACACCTCATGAGCAAACAGTGACAGTGTTTGTCTAATGTCCTCTATTGTAATTACACCATTATGAATGTATGAAAAGTGCTTTAATTATGCATTAGGCCATGCTGGAGGGACCACCTTAAATATTTATTGATTATTAATGTCATATTTCATTATAAACCTGCTTTACTCACAGTTGGTTTACTCTTTGCTTCAGTTAACATTCCAGCATGTTTGCAGTCACTCAGCTTTACAGGCTCTATATTAGTGAACGTTTAAACAGTTTATAATACAGAGCTAACAATGGTAGAAAAGACTGTAAACATCTGTACTGCACCACAGTATTTCTTCACAGTACACCAGGGCTCAGATGATCTGAGGTTTCAATGCAGACAACATGCACTTTGAAATTCACAACTTGCCATCATACATAAACAAACCACAATAGCAGGTAACTGAAATAGTGGGGTCTGAGAATGTACCTGCCCTTGCATCATGAGCATCTATTCAATTACATCTGATGCAAGCTTTTTAAAGATGAGAAAACAATGCAGCTGTGGATTATGTTGCTTTATTGCATCAAATGAACCAAAACTTGAGCAGATGTAGAAAGGATGCTTCTCTATTTCAACTACAGCTGCCGCAGTGATCCTAGTATGTAAGCGCACATTAAAGAAAGCACATCCTTAGAAAAATGAAGAACTAATTAGTAATCTCTCTGTTCTTTAGCACTCGCTGCGTTGCCATTTTAATATGCATTGAATTCTATATCAGCATACATTACGTTTGACAAGAAAATGATACTGTATTGTTCTCTTTCACATTTGTACTGAATTGCACAATGGATACACAACTTAAATCACGCTGGCATTTGAACCATGGCTAAAGTCATTCTGGTTCTTTTCTAATTAGGATTTATTTTCCTTCCTTTGGCTTGGATTTAGTTCTCTCTGGTGGAAGATCAATTGTAATCCTCTGAACTCTCTAAAGTAATGAAAGTGATGGAAGGCCCGCTTTCAGATGCTGTTTTCACAAGCGCCATTAAGTGCTCCACAACGATCATATCATGTTATTGATAAGAATATCACATAATAGCAAACATCAAGTGTCCCAAACAATGAATTATTTATTTCTGCAGGCTCACTGTCAGCAGCTATTACAAAATGTATTGATGGTAACAAATGTGCCTCGCATAGTAACTGCCAGTATCATCTTTATATGTGTTTCTTCTATAAAGCAATTTTTAAAAGAGGTGCTCGTGTCTGTGGAATATGATGTACAGAGAGAATGAGCGTAAAACCCGAATCAGCTTTTGATTACTTATGATAAGTTTGGTTACATATAAATATGATTTTGGAAGTATACAAAAAGTTGTGTATTCTTTCCGTCAGCTGTAAAATGAGGTTAACTACAATAGATTATCAAATGACCCCTTAAATGAGTATATTTATTTTTTTCTTATTTTTATAATAGCTTTTTAGTTTGAGGTCCAACCCAGACATCTAATTAACCCACACATGATTAATGTCACTATGGCTATGGAGGATATATATTATGTACAGACACACACAAACACACACACATTTGTGGTATTGAAATAAACACCCGGCTGCACACTAGCGGCTGGTAACAAGCTTGTATTTACACTGTATATACAGACGCATCAAATTTATGATTTGAGCATGACTATACTTCAAAAGAGCATCTAAAATTGCAATTTGAGTATGAGGAAATGAAATATAAGCATGGGAAACTCAGCACTATATATATGTACAGTATAGGTCAAAGTTAACTCGGGCTTGTGAGGGTTATTTACTGAGATTTAGTGAGGTAGCCGAAGCTGCCAAGCATAGCTGCCGAGCAGATTGAGGTTGACGTTGACCTCCAGTGGATAGGGTCATGATACTGTATATCATGAACAGAGAGTTAGCGGTAAAATGCACATGCATTGATGTCTGGCGAATTCTGGCACTAAAATGCTATGCAGGGCAGGTTTTGACAGGAAAAGTATTGAGATTCATAAGAATGTTCCCTTTTCCTGTTTCCTCTGTTTGGAAACCCATTGTAATATTCCAATATCTTTGATAACTGATATTTTATGGCATAAAAAGTAACTTGAGATATATCTAAGAAACAACAAGTAAGAAACTATAAATGAAAAAAGCTCACTGGCCTAACAAAGTACCAGCCAGTTTATAAAGCCCTCGATGTGGCCTCTGACTCTGAAGTCATCCTTTATCTGAGCACACATACAGTACAAATAAGTACTTTACAATATAATGTATGTATTTTAAAGCTGCCATGTTCAAAGGAAACTGCAGGAATATATATGTTTTTTAATGAATTCTGTTATTTTCAACTTACCCCATACCAATCAGAATTCCAGTAACGCTTGAGTCACCATCATCTCCCAGACTGCTGACGTTAACGAAAAGATCTATTCAGATAGAGAAAAGAAAGAAACACAAACATAAATTGTCCGTCAAATTTCCCTGAATATCTCATTATTTTCCTCACTAAATGGTGCTCGGGTCACGTGGTCTGGTGTGTGCCTTTTACAACAAAGCATATTCACAGAGGAAAATAGAGGTAATAATAACTGAACCCGCATAGCAATTGTTTGGCTACAAAAACCTGATGATTGCATGAAAACATTCGAGAGATTTTAATGGATATTTGATGCTGTTTTGTGGCAGTAAAAGAACGGCTCTTTTAACTTCTGCACACTGGGAGACTGCTGCGATGGAGCTGTGGGGGGGCTAAATTAGAAGGCGTATAACAGTCATTTAAATGTCACCAGAGTTTTGAATAACGTGGGTGAGTAAATAGGCTAATGATGAATTTATTTTATAGTACAGCAAATTATAAGAAATGAATACAAGGAACACAGAATGACATTTACATACAAATCTTTTGGGACAAGTTAAATACATGTCTCAAAAGAAAAATAAATGTGTTTATTGACTTCCTGGTGCAGTGATGAGAAAGCCAGCAGCCGGTAAGCTTAGCCACACACAGTGACTTTAAAACACCTATAACAGCTAGGCAGGCTCTAGCCAACAAAAACACAAATCTGTGGAACACCGAATCTCTATCACGTCCGAATTAGGAAAGGAAATAGTCTTAGAGGAAAACTAGGGAGGAAACCTTCCAGGACAGGAAAAAATGCAATAGATTGCGCAAACAAATCATTTTCTGTAAAATTTCCCCATGGAGAAACATAATGGCAGCATTTAGTTAATTAAGTGCAGGCTAAGGACCTGGACCACAACACCGAATTTCTCTGACAAATGCCTGGAAAGAGGACAAAGTACACATGGACAAGAGGCACATTTAAAGTAACTGGCCATAATTGACACTCAAACACGGATTGTATTTGTATTCAGTTGTCTGAAAGCCAAGTCTGAAGGGAGTCAAGTAAGAAAGGGCTCCATGCAGTCAAGTCCAAGTCACGTCTCAGTTTTTTTGGTGCTACAGAAGGGCAACAACTAAACCATGCCAAACCATTTGTTGTGCAAATGTGCATTAGTTCCAAGTGTAATGGTCTGTGCTTAACTTTCTGAGAAGCAGTGTGACTAATCAATAATATTGACTTTAAATATGTTGACCCCATTACCAACATATGTGGTGCTGCCTCTCCTACAGTACATGGAAAATATTTTTCCTGACCCAGGAGACGCTTTCAATTTGTGGTACTAGGCACGTTTATCCATCTCGGTCAATAGCAATTACCCTTAGAGGAGTGCATGGCAACATTGCTGTAGACCACATGCTATATGATAACAAATCCTGTAGTATGGTAAAATTACAGAAATATTGATGATCAGAAAGATCCCTGAATGATATTCTTACAGGAAACAGTGAGATGTAAACTACGAGTGAGTAGATTCACGGTCCCTCGGGTCTTTAAACACATCGTAATCTCAGTGATGATCCTTTAGTTCCTCAGTATCTGGATCACTGGACACCTCTGAACGCCAGGTTAAATAAAATCCAAACCAAGCTCATAATGATGTTATGTTATTTTTGTGAGCTCTGCATCCCTTTGCTCAAAACCGCTGAAGACTCCACTCGATGAAATTGTGAAAGAAAATAAGTAAAGAAATCGGGGGCATTGTCAGGGACAATTAACTATAGTGAACTATTGTACACCTATTAGCTTAGTTCAGCTGAAAGTGTTTGTTTGTCTGGATATTTTTGGCACAGCATACAATGAGAGCCTCTTACACCTAAAGTCAAAATTCTTTCTGTGAGCATACTTTGCCAATAAATAAAATGGATTCTGGTAAATGTAGATGAATGTTGTGTGCAAGTACCTTCCATCTACACTTTGTTTACAATCTCGTGATCAATAAACTTTCCCCCAGTGTCTTCTTTATGTCCCTGTTTTTAATGCTATGTGACAACTTGATTTCACCTCCGATACGTGCCTGGCGGGTGGGGTTCCTTTTCTGCTGACGCCCCCCTGTCGAGGATCATATGATGCTCTTGTAATGTTTTGCGCAATGGCTGCAGGGCGAGGGTCCAAACTCTGAGTTGAATGGTGTTTTTGTTCAACATCATCATCCCCGAAGAGAGCAAGCGTGCACATGGCTGCCTCAAACATGACATTACATTACATTGCATTTAGCTGACGCTTTTATCCAAAGCGACTTACAATAAGTGCATTCGACCAAGAAGATACAAACTTGAAGAAAACAGAATCATATAAGTACATCAGGTTTCATAGAGCCAGTATAAGTGCTTTGTTAGTATATAAGTGCTTAGTTAGTATATGAGTGCTTAGTTAGTTATTTTAGTGCTTGACAAACAAGGCTGTCAAGATGTCCGCCGAGGCCCCAGCCAGCACACCCTACCAGGCGCTCATCTACAAATAATCTACGGCAGGAAGAGGTGTCAGTCCGCTCTGTCAGGGCACACGGTGTATAAACAATCCTGATCAGAGCTATTACACAAAAAATGTTGTAATAATAGTGCTGAGAATAGAGTAGTGTTTGAATTTTTGGAAACGTGTGCGTATTTTGAAACTTAAGCCCTATACACAGTTTTCAGTCGTGGGTTGCAGGACTCAGTATATGGGGCCCCCTGACCCCATGGGTTTCTAGGCCTGGGCCCAGTTAACATATCTTGATGAATAGTAAACCGAGTGTCTACAAAGAGATGCAAAGTGACAATGAGGAGAAGAAAACTCACCACAAAAAGACCCCAACAACCACAAAGAAATGCAAATGGACTGCAACTCAAAAACAAAAAGAAACAAAGCGAATTGCAAAATGTCTGACTACAAAAAGACGGTCCCACTTCCAGGGGAAAGATAGCATCTATTTTTTACAACCTTCAGCATTTGACAAGGCACCATTTAGTGCCGGAATGAGACCCAACCGGGTATTCAAGTAACCACAATCAATGCCATCCACGCTCTAGATCAAGTACTCTGGAAGACTGATGACGTAGTATAACGATCAATAAAGTCCGCTTATATAGACGTCAAACCCAGCTTTAACCCAGGAGACCACTATGTGTGTCCTGTGTGACATCAAATCGCAACTTCAAGCTATTTCATTATGTCATGATATTAATTATACCCCTAACCACGAGTTGTTGTTTTGTTCAAAATGTTAACCAAGTGTTTTCTGCAACCATGAAGCTTAGGGCTACCCCATGTGTTAGAAAGTGACGCCAAATGGCCCTGGCCAAACCTTGGTGTGAGACAAGTTGGAAATAAGAACGGTTCGAATTACCACAAAGAGACACACAATTACTGCCAATGATTTATCAGTGTGAATTGTGTACTTGGTATACGCCTACTCATCAGCAATCTGATTACAGTTTTTTTTTATTCCAGTGTGCATTCAAGGCAAATACAGGGAAGATTATTAACTCTTTTGATATTGATATTTCAAAATAGCTTTTTGGCAACCTTCCTAAAATACACATTTGGTGGTATACTGCTTTGATATTATTGTAGGAAACTAAAAATCTTATTTTATTATTTCCCGGTGAACAACACTTCTCTTTGTATTACAGAACAGCAATCAGATTATGACAGCCCAGTGATCAGGTGGCATGTCAAACTCCATTAAGTATGACTGTCGTAGCTGCAGGGGCCCATGCCATAGATTCCTACATTTTCTGTTGACACTTTTGCCTTTCATATGTATAGTTCATCTCAATTTCCTGTGACAAATTAGATCCGGTTGAACACTTTTCATAAAAAAATATTTATGTAATATGGTGCATGAATGCTGTTGTACAGCTTTACCCTGGTTGCAAATTGCTTACAGTCAGTCGAGTAAACCGCAATCAGTTTGTATAAACAACTTGAGAATATAGCTCATGCTACTGAGCCAATATAGTGTCTCACAGGCCTGGCTGCAGACACCAGTTATCCAGTTGTGTAAGCGCCAAGGCAACAAGGCAGACCCTGAGAGGTGCCCACTAGGTACCAGGGCCAACTCTGAACCTCTGTAGCCCTTACCAGTTGCTACCTTACTTTAAAAAGGGAAATGAGGAAGGACCCTCTCCGAGGTGATTTCATGGCACCAACCTCTGGTAATGTACACATTCTAACTTCTGAAATGTTGCACATAATTTGAGCATAATATTACTCAAATGCAGGCTGTGGGCCAAGACATGTCCTCAAAAAGCAATTGTGAATCATCTTTTATTCTTACCAAATGATTGTTTTTTCCAATTATTTTGTGTTATGTTTCTTTCCTGTGCGCCCATCAGTCATGCTGGCTCGCTGAATTGGCACTCAAAACTTAAGCCCCTGAAGTAGATCTAAATTGGCAGATTTGTTACCAAACCCCAGACACAAATTATCAACCTTTATGAAGTAAAAACGTAAGTTAATTTACTGCACAGTCTTACTTTTCAAACTCACTTACTCAGCTCTAGTATGAGATTTACCCTGAAGCCAGCGTTTTTTCTGCCTGTTCATTGTTGACCCGCCATTCCTATTTACTGGAAAAACTGCCAGCAGTGTGACATCTCCGTGTTATCAGACAGTTACCAGAAGGGCCTTTCAAGATTGTTTCAGGGGTTTATGCCAAAATAACTTTACATCCTAGAAAACTTTCCTTCCTGCATTTTTATTTCAAGTGATGCTGGGAAAGAGATTCTTAATATAAAGTACCCCTTAGCTTGGGGAAAGCAAAGTATGGGCAGCAAGCAGGTTAGTCCTGATAACAGGTGTGTATGTGTGGGGCAGGGGGGCACATTTTTGTTGTATAAAAACTGTGCATCTTTCGGGAAAGACTACAGGAATGGAGTGAAATAAGGATATTTGTGATAAAGACATAATTCTATGAATAAAACAAACTCAAAATACAAATGGTAAGATAAGTAACACATATATAAACCTCTACATAATTATCAAATGTTTATTAGAGGTAGATAAGTGTCCTCTAAGACTGAGTCAACAGGAATATGATGGTTATGTATTGCTTGTAGAGGCTCTTGAGGTCCCCTCTTTGGTAGCTACAGCGTTAATAGTCCCGGGAAGCCCCACCTCCACTACCACCTTTTATGTTAATTTCAGCGTGATCTCTAAACGCACTGGATCTGCCGTTTCATGTCGATGAGGCTTGACAGACACAACCTGCATCTAAATCATTGTCGGGACTTTTTTTTGTTGTGAACGGAATCGTGTCCGTATAATGTCACCGTTGCAGACGCGTAGCTGGATGTGAATATCCCGGATTCAGCCGGTATAGAGAGCGGAGGTGAACGCACCTTGCATGCAGCCATGGGAGGTCAGATCACCAGGAATACCTTCTACGGTAAGCACATCTGGCATAAAGGATAACTACAACTAATAAATCCGGTGATTATTATGAGAGGAGACGATGTAATCGGGTATGAAGCGTGCCTGTGCAGCCTAGAGCCTGTGTGCATGTGAATTGTAGGCGTCCTGGATGCCTAAAATAAATTTGAAGTGAAAGTAGCCAAGTTTTAACACCTTCTGTAGCCTAAGTCACGACTGGCTTTAAATAAGGGGGAAATTTGAACAGGAAATCACGTTTTTCACATTTTGAAAAACGTATCTAAGGATTCTTGTTGTTCTGCATCTAAGGTTGTTTACAGTCATATATAATTAAAAATAAATCCCCCAGGATAAACAGAAAGTAGTTGGCACATAACTTTTCTCACCTGGCTTGTTTGTTTGAAAGTGATACACTCACAGGGTGAGTATCCGGATGTTTGGAAAACATTTTTGATAACTTTATTGTTCAACTTATGTGAGGATCAATTGGTCCATTATTTATTTATGTTTAACAGGTGCATTGAGCGCTCTTATTTATCACATTCCTATCTCAGTTTACATTGACATTTATTGCAGAAGCTTTCTAGCTAACTAGTTACAATAAACCATTTAGAAGTTGAGTTATTTGTTACAATAAATACCATCGTAATGTAAAGTTGTATCCATTGGTTTTCTGATTGTGATACACTCACAACATGCATGATTGAACATATAAATAATAATGCAATGTGGGCTGAACACTAAAACATTACTTTAAAGTGTGTTTGACTTAATATTGCGGTTTTTCTACTCCTCTACTGTATTAATAGACTATTTCATGTTCTGACAATTCACAAGTCTCCGAGTCCATGATTAAAAAATGGTCTGAAATTGACTATGTGGAGCTGCAAAAATAAGTCAATCATTTAATTTAGTAAGGCACAGCCAGAAGATTATTGGGAAACTATACGAATCAGTTATTTAAGCACATGCAAAATGTTCTCTGGTTCCAGATTCCTAAATGTGAGGATTTGATGGTCCACTCTGGTTTATGTGGCTGTACATTTAAATTAGTTCGGCAATGGTCGAAAAAACAAGCAAAAATAATAATATTAAACCTTAGACTTGAGTACATCATGACTATCTGAGTAAATCTAGTTCAGCTTTTTAACATTAACGACAAGAATAGTTAGCCTTATTTGATTGTATTTATAGTCTTTCATAAAAAAAAGATAATTATTGTAGGATAAAGGGGTCTCTGCTTCACGTCTCTTTTTGGTGAACATACAAATAATCTCTTAACAATTGGTAACTCGATGACTTTCTCTTCAAGGATCCAAATCTAATAACAATTTTAATTTTTTTTATAAAACACAATATTGTATGCAAAACACAGCAAACTGGGAGACTATCAGGCCAACATAGGGTTACATTCAAAACATGTCACTAGATGAAAAATTAACATCAATGTTAAAGTAACAGGACTGACAGCAAGTACCTATGGGAGGATGTTTTATATTTCTCCATGTATTAAAATCACTTCAGTTTACCTTTTAATACAATACACATGCTATGACACACTTGCAAAGGCTCAAAACATATATGTGCCCTTTGGCTCTTTATGGTGCTGCCTGTGAGCTCTTGTCTTGTGAGAAAGGGCCATCGAGCTCCATACTAACATCACACTGCATTAGGGCCTCAGTTGGGCTTCTTACTGAGACCGAGCCTGGGGATAAAACACAGTAAAGCGTAAGAGACCAGGTGACAATGGCCAGGGGCACTCTTTGTCTCTGCACGGTTTGTCCTTTCCAATTAATGACAGCGAGGCAGTCACATTGTGTTCGGTGGTGCATTAAGTAACATTATCCTCCCTTAAGTTGCTCATCTGACATTCGTCATGGCACCTCTCTTTTATCATGACAGGGCTCTGGTCACTGTTTACTGTGACGTCTTAGTCAGGTCGCATGACTTTTTTTAAACACACTTCAACAGCCACTGTATCATCAGCACTTTTGGCTCTAACCAGGTGTCATTTACAGTAAATCAAGCGTGGTATTTTTATTTATTCATGTATTTACTCATTCAACTGTAGTCATAGTTTATATAGCCCTCTGTGTGCTCTGGAACCCATTTAAAGATGCCTGGGATGTGAAAATAGAAAACAGACTACTAGAGAATTCAATTCCCCGCAGTAGAAATTATATTAATATAGTGAAAATGAAAGAAGATATTGGATTTTTGGTAAAATGTTAAAGCATAAGGCCTTTGAGGTGTTGCTCCTGTTTTCAGACCTAACAGGAAATTCACTCTATTCACTCTTAGGCCTGGTTCCTTACGGAGCACAATACACTCCTGTTTTGTTTTCCCTTAGACATCACGTCTGACATGACATCATGGATGCAATATGGTTAAAGGATTTGTTATGACTTCATTTAAGACCACTGTTGTGCACAGAGCACAATTCGACATTGTTCTGCTGCGACGAGAGCTTAACAAATATACTGTACTGAGCCCAGAACTCTTGGCATAGCCTCTCTGATTGTGGTGAAAAGGGAAAGACTCTTTCTAGTTTAAACACAACAAAAGTTCGAACATCCCGGAAATCTTAATCTCTGCCCTCCCTGAAATCTGAACAATAGTGAAGCTACACCAGACATGGTCCGAGAAGTCACATGATTAGTCTTTGCCAATCCTGACAGTGTTGATTGATTTGTCGGGAACATTATGAAGCGTCTGACCCTCCAAGGTCGCTCGCAGGAAAGCAAGAATAGCTGTCTTTCAGCACTGGCTCATATAGTCCACTCTTCTCACGGACAAACACAAGCAGCTCCTACACAGTCTTCCAAATGTAGGTGTGAAAATACAAGCAGTTCTCAAGGAAGAAGTGTTAATTAGGACTGAATTATTTATTTGGCTTCCAGTTTTGGCACATTGGCTGGATTTTATCGTACTTTAAATGTCACTGAAGAGAGAACTAAAGATACAGAAAACAGTTTCCAATCGTGATGCAATTACATTTGTATGTCTCTGAATAATCCTACATGTGATGAGAGTCCTATGTTAGTGAGAAAAAAATGCCAAAATGCCACAGTGACCTTGGAGTTATGCTTTGAACAGAACTGTGGGAAGAAAAGCAGTGGGAGTAGGTCCTAATGAAGGGGAGAAACTGTGATATCAGACTCATGATGAGAAAATTCTTTATCATCTCAAACCCGAAAAGACAGATGAAATTTGAAAACATGTTTTGGTTAGTGGGAGAAGTCATGATTCACATGGGAAAAATGAGTCAGATGTTCTCCTTTGGGTTTGCTCTTATTTGACCTGCAAAACACAATAAAGGTCACTTAATCTCATTTAGCAGCAGTGTTTTTATTTTAGTTTCACTCTGATATGGAAGGTACTGTAGTGTGAACGTGACTAACTATTTAAAGAGAAGCAGATATTTACTGTACTGTATATACCGTATGTGTATCAACAGCTGAACAAATAGCTAACATCCTGTACGATCCTAAACTTGCTTTCTGTGGATCTAATTCAACTGCTAGAGATGATGTTAGAGCACCTTAAATGTTAGCTAATCATTTTTTGTTTTCATTATCCCCCATTTCCTCTTTTCTACTGATTATACTGTAAATGTGTTCCAGCACGGTGAGACATAAACTTTCAAACCAGTTTAAAATCTGGCAAGAATAAGAAAAATAACAAAAGTTTTTGGGATTACTGCAAATGACTATTCACTGAAACTGGAGCATTTTTGTATGAACGTCTCAAAGCTCCTTTGTTCTCCTCAATTACGTAACCAAGAAAGCAATTTTGTCCTTGCATCCAAGGACATATTTGCATGTAATTTACTTTGCGCAATGTCCTTTCATGTAGGTGTGTGGCTGCACTGTGGTACCTTGAGAAACTGAAAACTGGGTATTAGATTATTTTTAAAGCATTTCTCACTTAATTTGATGTTACAGGAGCAAGTGAGATATGTGAGAGGAAATGACATGTGACAGCAGCAGGTCACAACCTGGAGTCCACTTCACCATGCTACTATATTATATTCAAAGTGAAGCCTGCGGTGGTGCAGACTGTGTAATCTAATATTCTAATCTAATCTTAAACCTGTTTTACTGTAAATTGGGCCCCAAGAAGAAAGTATTCAGTAATTTAGTTTCTGCTCCCCAACTGTGGACCACACTGAGCAACCACTTTTCTTTCTCCACATTCTGTAGATTCTCTCAACGGGCCATTTCCCGCCACATCTCACCGATGCCACCACAAGCCCAAGCGCTGCCTACCCATCCAGCCGTGTGGGAGTCTGTCCTCCTTCCCTTTGCTCTTCCACCCCAGCACCAAGGGCTCGCAGATCGTCATGGACATATCCCAACGCACCGTCAAGAGACAGGCCAGCTTCTGCAACGCCATCACCTTCAGCAACAGACCAACCGCTGTGTATGAGCAAGTTCGTCTGAAGGTAAAAATGACACTTAATGTTTGCCAGTTGCATATTATAGTTACATAATAACATAATGGGAGTTACAATAGGTCAATTGAAAGATCCAAGCATGTTTAACTATAATTAAAACCAATAGAGTGGGGCGTTATTGTCAATTATTGTGACAAACGAGTACTCGTTTAAAAAATGGTTAAATGGCTACATTAAGCAAAACAGAAAAAAACTTGACTAATCAAAACAAACATCATATTTGATGCATTAGCATGCCAGAGCCTCTTCAGGAGTCGCAATTATATCTAAATAAGCAACAATAATTTGTTAAACACGACGCTGCCACCAATTGCAACCCAAAACCAGCAAGTGGATTACACCGGTCCAACATTAATCATCCAGATGGCTTCCACCATCTTCAGTAAACAATTTAACTTTAAAAAACAAAGATAGTGCACATTGAGTAAACTTCTACAAGGAACACTGTCAGTGTGAGTGCATAGTGTATTTTGTTATATTAGAATACAGAGTACAGTGAGAGACACTATAAATTAGGAAGACGCTAATTGTGACTCTGATGGAGAGTCCTTCCTCTCCCATTCTCCCTTACATTTCCTCTTTCTTTTTTTAATCCTCCCCCTCTCTCTGCACATCCCCCTTCTTTGCTCTCCTGTTTTGATTTTCTCTCTTTTCTCGGCTTGCTCTTGTGTGGGCCAAAGCAGCAGCAGCTTAGAACAAGTTTCCACTTCACCTATCAGGCCATCTATGTCTCGAAAGTGAGAGAGCAGGGCAAGCATTGCCATGTGAGGATTACTGTTATCTGGCACGGTAAATGCAAAGTAAACAGAGGTTCAAAATAAGACAAAAATCGTTTGCAGGTGATAAACATACCAAGGTAACTCGTCTTAGTTTGCTTAAAATTGAAATTTAGCCACGCAAGCGGCTTGATGCTACAGATTTCGATATCGGTCTGAGTATAATCTTAGCAGCTATTGGATAAAATGTCATGAAATATTGTACAGAAGTCCCACAGTGGCCACATAAAAAACGTTGGTTATTTCATCCAGCAAGGTCATAATCTTTATTAGTCAAATACTGCAAACGTAATGAACATCATTTCAGCCCCAGCTGCGCTTTGTGTTTAGCAAATTATAGCATGTTAACCCACTAAAATTAACAATGAGTATGGTCATTCTTAACTTAAAGAAGCAACATTTTAGCTATCATTTCAAACATCTTCATTTCTGAAAACTGTGTACTCCAGATCACCAAAAAGCAGTGCTGCTGGAGCGGTGCTCTGCGTCTTGGTTTTACATCCAAAGACCCATCAAGGATCAATCCAGACACCTTGCCGAAGTACGCCTGCCCTGACTTGGTCTCGCAGAGCGGCTTTTGGGCAAAAGCTCTACCAGAGGAGCTGTCCAATGAGGGAAACATCATCTCCTTCTGGGTAGACAAGAAAGGCCGGGTGTTTTACCGAATCAACGACTCGAGCCCAACACTGTTCTTCAGCGGGGTGCATGTCTCTGTTCCTCTGTGGGCTCTTATAGACATCTACGGCCTCACCAGGGGGGTCCAGCTGCTAGGTGAGTTATGAATGTGAACTTAGATTTATCAGTAACGCCAGCATTGTGCCTCTAGGGTTAGCCTAGACTAAAGTATCTCAACAACTTGGATGGATTTCCATGAATGCGGTTCAGACATTCATGGTCCCCAGAGGACAAACCCAATTACTTTGAGGATCCTCTGAATTACAATTTATCTTAGCCTCAGCTGTACTTTTGTTAATTGCAATAAATGTTAGAATACTAACATGTAAAGCGAGCTAAGCTAAGATGGTAAACACGACAAACAGCATATATCTGAACATCAACATGTTAAAGTACAGCCTCACAGAGCCTTGTTACAATAATGTTTCTCCACTGGAAACCATTTATCATTTGATGTTGTTTTTCCAGTGTGAGTGGATAAAAAGAGATGTTACATACAGCTGCTCCACTTTTCCCACACCGACCAAATAGCTCAGTGGAAAAAGATGGTGGGAGATTAGGTAGATTGTATAGTTACGGTTGTTAGTATCAAAGAAATGTCCCTAAAGGGGGAATTTCAATTTGTCTGAAATCCCCTCTAACAAGTTCTCCATGCTGTTTAAAGGGTCATTAAATCAAAGAAATTAAGAGCAAACAGGTCCTCTGCAATCATTAACAGCAGTGTTCACCGCACTGAATCATCTGAAGTATGTTTGGATTGCAGATTGAGATGCATTTATGAAACACATCATGCATCAAAAACAGATGTCTCCCATTTTTGAAAACAATGCAAAATAGATAAATAGGAATCCTTGTGGACACCTCGGAACTTATTTATAACCATTTCCAAGAATTGTGCTGCCTCTCTCCAAAGAATAGAGGCTGTCAACGCCGTTAATAAAAATAGAAGAGGCTCCCATATAGTGTAGATAGTGCCATTTAACCTCATTTCTCGCGGTGTGGTTGACAGCGAGAAGCGTGCTATCTCGTGATGGGCTGTTTGGTATCCAGCGCCTGAGTGCCACTATCTGGGGTTCACTGGCCTTGTGGTGCTGACCAGCACACAGCTCTTGCCAAATAACAAGAGGAGTGTGTTGGTCATCCCAAGAAGACAGACAGAGAGAAGGGTGATGTCAGGTTATGACATGGCTCTGATGTTTTTCCAAGACAATCAAACCAGAGGAATGTCTCACTCCGAGGATCCAAGTCTGAATTCAATTTCTATTGTGCCAAACAAAGATTCATATGTTTAAATAAAATGCCTTTTCGCAAAACTGTATGGTATAATAAGTACATTTTCCCAATTCAAATTAGGATTTCTTGCAATTTATAGTTGTAGTTCATGTAACTTGTCCCTGTGAATGAGGCCAGCAGCTGTAAATCCCACTGTGTCTTCTCTGGTTTTCCCACATCGATCACCTTTATCCCCACATTGATGGCTTAAACCGAAAAGCCTCGGCCCTCAGTCAGCTGAAGGATCACTTGGCTATCAGCTTTCCTCTATAGCCTGAGAGCGTCACCACTCGAGAGCATGGTATATCTCAAAGGCCCAGTATTGTCTCAGCAGTTGGCTGCAGTTCAGCAAACACTTAGTGTCTGAAATATGGGCGAACACATCAAAGTCTGGTGTTGTAGACTGGCACATGTGCAGATTTTCCTTCAACAGAAGAATGCGTTTGTATTCTTAATGATGCTTACACTTGGGTCTGGATTTAATGCTGCACCAGCTGATCATTTGAGCCAAATTTCACCTGTTCTGGTCTTATTATCACACAATCTGTCCAGGTGGGAGTTACAGATCGGCTGCAGTGTTTTCTTTTACAGGAGACAAATGGAGCGTGGAGCTGTGAATAAGCTCTGTGGAGTGTAGAAAATTGCTCAGAGAGGTGACCTTGATTTGGCTTTTGAGATTAATGTGTAAGACAGTAAAAATATAAGAGAAAATAAGTTGTGATAAACCTTATGACTTACTGTAAGTGTTACGGATTGCTGTGTCAGTGAGATAATGCGCTTTGAGAGCTTTAAGTTAAAGGGCCACTCCACCAATTGTACACATGGGGATCGGTTTACTTGTCAGTACTACTCAGTTTGTGAGACAGTTTAGGTAACGTATCCTATGGCTGTAAACGGGGCTTTTTAAAAACAGTAATCCAGCAACTTAGCCTGAGCATTGCACCCCTTTAACATTTTTATATTGATGATGGGCAGTATGGATGAAAAAAAAATGTTCGGAAATGTTTTCATGTCAAAACCTGGCGCCTACATTACCCACAATGCAACTTGACCCCCGACAATTTGGTCCCATATGAAAATGTGGCCTCAAGCCCATAACTACCAGCAGAAAGGAGGTATGAATTTTTTTTCCATTTCCACAGTTACAGTCCTCAGACCCAGCCGTTGCTGACTTAATTGTCAATTACACTTGAGGCAATTTATCCATTTATAGGCGATTATTTGGAGCTGAAGAAAAAGCTTTTCAACCTTGTCCCATATAAAGTATGCAGTTGAACTCTTCAAGACATCTAAACGGACTTTAATGTGTAAAATTGATGATGTCATCAGCATTTTCTCAATATAGACTTGAGATTTAAAGTTCTGCATCAAAGACTGCATTACAAGCTGGAGATGTGAAATGTTGATAGATATGCGCATTTACCATGAAGGAAAGGTTCTAAGAAAAGAGATTTCAGTTGTAATATGGGAATTGTAGGATTAGACATTTCTGGAGTTTGACTCGTAAGAGACTAAAAGACAGGATGTGAGTTGCCCAACTTAGAAAAGAATAAAAGAAAATCCCAAAAATGTTAGAGTATATATCAAGAAAATATATATATAATATGAGGGGTGGTAAAAGATCTGTATTTTTTCAACACATTAAACCATTGTTTCTCTAAGCTGAACCATTCTTGTGATGTGACCTCATTCCCCAGCTGTCCGCTAAGATCAATCAGCCTTCTCACCACTTTATTTTAGGACACATGTAGCATTACTGTATCTGATCACATCCTTTCCATGAATAGCTCCCTCGCCTTTAATATTTCATGGATTAATTAAAGTGTCCCTGCTCCAAAGTCGGCACAAATTAACGTGACACGTTCTTCAAAAGCCGTCACCTGAGTATAAACGTGTACTGAAAACACTGTCAGCGCTGTTCTGATGAAATATGTTGCTGGTATGATGCTTCAGCTTCAGCTAATGTTCCCTGTGGTCCCTTATGTGTCATATATTTCTGTAAGAACGGAGCCTGTAAAATGTGTTTTGAGCCCATGATAAAGTTAAAACCCTTTTTGAAGTTTTTTTAATTTCCTATCAATGAAATATCATGAATGTGATCCATTGAAGAGGGGCTACAGTCAAAATATGTTGATTTTATCCTTGGATGATCTGCATCAAACACTCTTTTGTCTGTTTAATCTTTCACAACTTTAATCACCATATTAAGGAATTCATCCAAGTCGCTATCCTTTGCTGCCTTTTCATTTCTCTCAATGCGGCGTGATGCCAAACCGCTTTCCTGCCATCAGGTCTTATTCTGATGTTTGGGGATCTTTTCAAGAGTGGTATTGTTTCCTCTCTAAGCTTTTATCAAGGGAGTGCAGTTCAGTAGCCAGCCACCCATGCAGGGAGTCAAAGGTGATCCTGAGATCAGAGAGACAGCTTGAAAGCCAATATAATGTTGCGTAAGAGGGGAAGCTAAATTAATCTGCTGAAATCAAACTGAGCCACAATGCTGTCCCTGCAATTTAAGAAAGATATGTTACATCACCACACTTGTCCTACTCACGCAGATATCAATAAGGACTGAAGTGCATTGCTTGGGATTTGAAGAGAACAGTCTGTGCTACACACATTTGGCCTTAAAGGGACAGAAAAAAGATTTCCTCAAGTGTATTTGTTTCAAGGAACTGTTTCGAAAGCATAGTCTGTCAGCCCTAATTTAAAAAAAAAATCTATTTACTATTACTTTTTCACTGAACTGTACTATAAGAAACTGCAACTTTGTTAAGTTTGAAAGACTGAAAGGTTTTTTTTTTACTTTATGTAGTCAACTTTTTAACATTTGAGTTTTATCAAGTTTGTTGTTGAAGTTCCCGAAATCAGGTCACAAATAACTTGCAAGTGTTTTCAGTTTGATTTCCCTGAAGCGAGACATATGGGAATGCCATACCTTTCTGCATTCAAAAGTAACGGGACCTGCTTTGTATGTACGGCTGCATTTTAACAGAATGTATTTGTTTATGGGACGAGTCCCAAGAGACCACACAGCATCCAGCATTTTGTACAGGTATGATGGATTCCTTCCAAGTTAGATAAGCGGAGCGAGTCAAAGCCATCTTTTGATGGATGCAAGATGCTCTACTGGGGGTTTGTTTACCAGCGGTAGATGAGTCACTTAATCACTGACAGACTGGAAGTGATCCGTGAGGCCGGCGTCAGCTAACATCATCTGCAACCTGTCTCTCTAGTCGTTAGAGAAGAATCCAAAATGGCTGCCCAACTGTCAAGAGGCAGCATACATCCCAGGTGATTAAAAGGAGGGTGTTGACATCAATCATGTCTGTACATGGCATTTCAATGCATTAGGCCTGTAGAGCGTCATGGTCGGGAAAACCTTGTGCTATATGCTTTTCATGCTTACTTACATCCTGAGAGAAATCACTCATGTTTCAACCTCCAGGGACAAAGGAAGCAGATATGAAAGAAGGACTTGATGGGTTTTTTGCATACACAGTTTGCATAGATGTAGATGTTTTGCTGTGCGCTTTTTAGATGGGAATGTCATTCTGTTGGTCTATTTGAACAAAAGTAGGATGGATTTTAATAACATTTTGCCCAGCTGTTAATGGTAAGGCTGCATGATATTGGAAAAAACTGACATTGCGATATTTTCTTCCCCTGCGATATATATTGCGATATGAATAAATACAGGAATTGAAGAAAAGACTGTTTTTTTTGTCCGCAAACCATCCTTTCTTGAACTTTAATGCTATATAATTGGTATTTTTTTTAACAATATTTAACCAGATGAAGGATTTTTGTCACAGACTTCTGGATCTTAAGTTATCAGAGCAACAAGCTGAGCTAGCTCGGTTATCCTGCTGTGATCTGATCAAGAATGGTAGTGATTGGTGGTTTGCTGTGCATGCAGAGCCTGCATGTCACTCACTCAAGTACCCCTGACATGAAAGCCGCGCAAGTTTTCCTTTTGTAGCAAGCAGCACAATAATTGTAACATGACGTGTTTGAGTTCATTTGCCTACTTAATATCGCACGTCCTACATTTTTTTTTCAAAAACGTACATCCTGCGATGTCAATATCGCGCATGCGCATAACGCGATTATTGTCACGACACGATATATCGTGCAGCCCTATTTCATGGTCTCCAAAGTATTAATATATACTGCTTTGGTGTTGGGAAACAATGGTGCAGATTAGAAAATATCCCAGCATCTACTGGATGGGGCAATTAATTGGAATTAAATGTAATTATTTGTCAGTACAGGACTTTGGTTATCCCTGGTCTTTTCGGATAGGGCCATTATGTGGTTTTGTATGAAATGTCTCGACAAACTAAGAAGGACAACATGTTAAATATCACACTTGTTAAACTTCAGCTTTAGAGCAACTTATGATTATTTCCACTATTCCTCAACCTGTAATGTATGTAACGGTGGAAAACAAAAAACCTGTTAAAATGCTGAGCATTTAGCTCAATGCACAGCCCCACATAGCTGAACGCATAGCTGGGACTTGTTATCATGGTGAAATCATGTTTTGAAGAAAAAAAAAAAACGGCAGTTAAATATCGCTGTACCTTTGACACACCTGTTTTGCGAACAGATAAAAACATAGTGTGTGTGTGAACGCTGACAAGCTCTGTGTTGCACAAACATGTTGGGTTGAACCTGATTGTGTTGTACTTTCCTCTCTTTGTGTCTATTTTTAATCCGTGTTCTTTCTATGCGCCTGAAGCTCACACTCACTTGCCACATATCTCACTTATTGTTTTACTTGTCAACATAGATTATGTGGAGTTTTACAGTATTTTGATTTATGGATAAACTGGTTTTAAATATAGAGAGGTCAGATAGGTGCAACCTGACACAAGTAGCCAGAAATACAGTGTAGGGTCAGCCTGTTGACAATGTAGGTAACAATGGTTCAGTATGACTGGATAAGGAACTAAATGTGGGCTATTAATCATCAAATATTAAAATAGCCCATAAAAGTACAACTTTAAATTCAGGGTAAACTGTATCTTTATGTATGTGTATCACACTGTGAAGGTATGGTCCTTACTTGTATACACAGGCCTTAGGAGAGCAGAGCTAGACTCTTTTTGATAAATAAAAAGACACACAATTGTCCTGACTGCTCAGTTTACCCTGAAGTACTGCCAAGTGATGTTGTACTATTACTTGAGGTTTGATTTTAGGTCTGCTGCTCAGAGCCAAATCCTCCAAAAACAATAAACTGGACATTCAGCATGGTATCAACAATATACAAAGTAATCTGTCAACTGTAATTTCCCAGCCAACGAGACATACTAAGTGTCTCCATATTATAAACATTGAGTAATTTCCTTGAGCTGAATCATTTTGGCAGAATTAGATTAAAATCATGAATCATGCTTCTTTGTATGCTGATCATACCAATAAATCATAAGAAAAGTGATCCTTTTTTTGTTTTAAAGGGACTGGCGGTTTGAAGCTGATTATAGTCAGGATTGTGCAAGACTATGGACTCTGTCCCAAGTTCTCCTCTTTTGGAAATGACTGAAGCCTGCAACTTATGTTCAGGTCAAAAGAAACCCATGTTAATACCATTTTTGGGTACAAATGGTTGTGGTTTAAGGCTGCGGTAACCTTGTCCATTTCTAAGAAGGTACATCGTTCCCTTTAGCTTTCACACCATGTTTGATGCTCAAGCTGTAAATATGCTCCTCGGCTTTCAGCCAATCAAAAGTCCCTTCTCAAGGGCAGCATTAACATAGTGTTACGTGCTAAAAGTAACAATTGTTGCATATACACTATTGAGTACTACATTAATTCTGTATAATGACCATACTTAGAAGGTCAACTCTCATGCTACAATCACAAGGTTTTGATAATGTCCTACAATGTACAATGCAACATTTGAATAGCAATGTTTTATTTGCTCTGTGATTGTTGCAAATTACCAATGGCTGATGGTATAGTTTCACCATGATTGGCATCTGCAGCTGCGCAGTAAGCACTATATTCTGCTAATAGAGAAACTTAATTATAGTGCATTAGTCACCTTTTTTGTATGCTAACTGCCAAACAATACACTACAAGGATTACTGTGTAGTATTTATAAATGGTGTGAATTTGGAATGCAGATAACCTAGATTCCAGTGCAGCAGTCCCTTCTTTATTACATTTATTTCTAGACTAGTGTGCTATGAATTGAAACGCCAACATGAACAAATAAAGATTAACATATTGTGGAGGCAGGACTTTAGGCTGGACGTGAACAAGGCTCAGGAATAATGGTCAAGAAAATAGATGTCAAAAGAAGATTTGTATCTACTAAATTATAAACATTTACAATAACTGATGATAGAGTTCACCTTGCCTTAGATAATAGGAATTCTTAATCTGAAGTAGAATGGATGTAATCAGAAACAGACAAATGTTGGATGAAGGCAACCATGGTAACGGTGCTTCTGAGGCAAGAGAAAAGCACCGGCCAAGAAATTACTTGAACAAATAAAGGAAATAAAAGATTTACAGACTAAACAGTAGAGCAGGGGTGTCAAACTCAAGGCCCGGGGGCCAAATCCGGCCCGCGACTTCATTTTATGTGGCCCTGCAAGAGCTTGCAAATAATATAATAAGTGTATTATACGGTTAGTTGCCGCTTTACAGAAGCACGTTGCCAATAAACTACATGTCCCACAATGCATCTCATTTTGTGACATGTGCACTGAAGAGACTTGCAATTATTTGCCCTAGGCTTTTGCCTTCAGACGTAGTTAATTATGAAGTTATTACCCTATCCGATAATAATCCAATGGCAATAATGTAATATAATACATTATTATATATATATGATATAGTCTTAAAGTTACAACTGGCCATTTGAGTGCAACCATAATGCTAATGTGGCCCGCGATGAAATTGAGTTTGACGCCCCTGCAGTAGAGGGAGAATATTCTTTGCCATGGCACTTTGTTTAGGATGTGGGCTAAGAATAACTAAATCTGAAAGAAAAGTATCCATCTGTTTCACTCAACAGTCATTTGATCAATTGCTCATTAAAATATAAGTAGATTAAAGTAACTTTAAGTATAATTTGCTTTTCTCAGTCCTCTTGGTTTTAATGTTTAAGCAAAACCAAAATCTAAAAAGGCTCCTTATTTCTTTATTCCTCCTCAGGTTATTATAACTGAAGTAAAGTCATTGTGTCAGACAGTTGGTTACAATGAAATGAGAGGTCTGGTATAAACTAAAATGTCCTTTGACCTAACATCTGCCAACATGTACACACCAGGATTAGGGTCTATGTATTCATGTGAGCTTGGTTTCGAATGATCTCAGTGCCTGGAATTTATTTGATTTGTTGAATCAAAATAAATGCCTCTCGACAGTGGCTCAGCTGGGATTTAATCGACCCAGATGGAATCGAATAGATTTATGGAGAAATCAAAATAGAAATCGTAATAGAGCCTGTCAGGTTTGGATCCTGGGAGCTGTGTTGTACGGGCGGAAGCCTTCGGAGAGAAAGCTAATCACTTTTAGATGACCAGAGTCACGTCCCAGTGTACTTTGTATTCTGTGTGTATTTAGGTATCAGATATGTCCATCTGTGCAGTTTTCTTGACTGTAACAATGAGATGAATTCATAATCGGAAAAATGTGTCTGAGATCAGATTGAAACAATCAATGGATACTCTTACACTTTGAAGACAGTCATGACTAGTATATGTCAAGTATAACAAAAATATTCAAAGCAGCGTTGTTTGAAAGTGCATGATGATTTATGCATGTAGAGACACATCAAGGTTTAACTTTCCTCGGAAACACTGTGCCCTTATGACATCCCCAAAGTGCTGAGTGACATTTTCACTGCTGCGATTTGTCACCTTTTCTTTCCACGATCAAAGTCCAAAACTTAGAAACATCTGGCACTTAACCAGAGACTCTGCTTGATCTCTTAAAAACGCAACATATGTGGCTCCGATTGCACATGGCATCTCAGAAACTCAAACTGTGCGGCTCACTGTGTATCAATATCGTATCGCTCTCAAGCCTTTTAGCCCCTCCCGCTTCACCCTCTGTATATTTGCGCCATTATCTCGAGTGAGATACCACTCCTTAAAAGCTCATCAACGCAGATTTTCCCTCAGAGCCCGTTCTCTTTTTGTTATTCTTTGATAAGTGAAAGTCCTTCCCTCTCCTTTTTGGGACAGATACACAACCCCCTCCCTCCCGAAGCTTCCTTTCTCATGACAGATGACTTCACTCACTCATTCTAGACCGAGCCCTGGATAGGCCCTCTAGGCATGCATACTTAGGGCAAATCCCCACACACACACACACACACACACACACACACACACACACACACACACACACACAATTGGTGCTGCTGACCTTGTGTAGAGGTTGCAGCTTCAATAAAGCCCCCCAAAGCCTCCTAATCCTGTTCCACCGGGCCAAGGAATCAACTGAACCCTTCCTCCTCTATTCAGGATCCTGCACTTGTTTACATGAGAGCTGTTCAAGACTAAAAAAGGCATTCATAAAAATTGAATTGAATGATTTGAATCAAAAACTACAGTATTGTAATACATGAAGGCCTCTCAAAAAGTTCAAATGAAAAGGAGCCAAGCTGTCTGTGTCAAGCGTGTTGTACCTCAAACAGCTTTTTAACCGCAATCATTAGTTGTCATTCTGGCATGTGTTCCCAGTGAAACTGGACGACATTTTCTTTGTTATATCATGGACATCCTGCTTTGAACTGGTTTTTCCAGGTTGTGGTAAGAGTAAATGTTGCAGTAAAAGGTTGCAACTTGTTTGAATAGGAATATCTAGAACAAGTAGAGTGGTTTCATGCAGGTGTATGCTTTGGTGTGGTGTGTTCTAATATAAACAGAGTCGAGAAATATTTCTAATGTTTTCGCCAGTTACGCTTGATAAAAAAGCCAAGAGGTCAGCCACTGACTGTGCAGAACCATGTCAGGTTGGTCTGTGCTCCTCTATTTAATTCCTCATGAGATTGAGTAGCTGTTCAAGGACCACTTAATTCAACTTGGACAATTTCGGCCATGCACTTAATCACGTCTGTGTTGTTCTGTGATTCAGACTTCACCATGCTCTTCAAAAGTTTCAAGGTCTTGAACTTTATAACTTGAAGTTGAATATAATCTGTCATTACTGAATGCTTATTGCATGCTATTGAAAAACCACTGGAGCTTTGCCAAATGTTATAAATTAAGCTAAGCTGCAAAGAATTTCTTGTGACTGCCCATGCTTAATTTTATAACATAATTCAGAGGGCAAAAGTCAAGACTGCACCTGTCACGGGTGACTGACATTTTAATGAGTGAATAGTCAGAAAGGAAGACTTGGCTCCATATCAAGACTAATAATAAAGGATGTTTTACACACCAGCGACAAGAGGATAACATATTATTTGTTGTTTAAATCTCAAATTGGAATTCCATTTCAAATGTCATAATTTCGTTTTCAATACCCCCAGGGTTCCATTGGTGGATATCCCTGTTGTGAATGATATAAAGAAAGCGTTGGTTCAGCCATGTCTCGCTATGTGTGTGTGAGAGCAGTTCTTTACACCTTGTCATGCAATCATAGGGTGAATTTTTGGTGTACACATATTTTACCATAGGACAAAAAAAGCAATTGTTAGTTAGTAGTTTTTAAAATGTCATCCCATACTCCTTCGAGACCAAACCAAGATTGAGATCATACATATGTATTTGGCTTTATATTATAGGATATGTTGTGCATCTTGTTTAGGTAGAACATTAAGATTAAGATTCTTCTCACAACTTGTTTCGACTGCTGCACCACTTAAACTGTGAACCACGGGAAGCAGTAATAGTAAGAATAGAAATTATCTCTTGCATCCGGGGGGTTTGCAAAGTCGGCTAACTTTGCCTTGAAGACGATAAGGCTGCTAATAATAAGAGCCTCATGCTTGGTTGTGGACACTCTTGACTGAGGAAGTAATTAAGTTCAAGCAGTTTATCAGTGGCTGGCCGGAGATGTGCTGTCTTTGTGTGATAAAGAGGAGCTGGTGAGGTATGCCCTTCTCTTAAGTGTCCACCCCACCCTTTTTTCATCCTCTCCTGCTCAGTCCACTTCCCATAGGGGAAGCCCAAAGCAGATTGAGGCTGAGAGCCACACAACTTAGTCATCATGTCATTCATTGCTCGGCCTGTCCCTCCCCACTCTCCTCAGATGTCCAATCAAGCTAATTTTAGCCCGTCTTAGAGGGCCGTGTTAAATTTGGCGGCATGCCCCCAAGCGTGCCACGAAGCAGATCCGTTTGTACAGACCGCGTGCACGGAAAGTTACGCTCTTTTAGTTTTACAGTGATGCTCCCATGTGGAGTCTAGTTTACAGTAAACATAATTAGAATAGGAAGGTCTATTTCTGAGAGAGAGATGTGATACAGTTGAGAATGCCTTTCCCTTTCAATGATCGGAAAAAGTCTGCTTTTAGCATCCAGACGCAACTTAAAATGTCAACAGTGTACAGAGTTAGAAACAGTACATTAAGAATCTACTGCAAAGACAGTTTGTTATGTAAACAGTGAGGAGTCTTGGCAGCTCCTTACAGCTATTTGTCACCCGCTGTATACTACACATGCATTCCTGGTCCTTGAAAGGTAAACTGGCATTATTATAAGTCTTTTTCAAATCCAATCTTTGGATTTAAATCGCTTCTAATTCTGTCTGCATCTTCACTCCTCAGGCTTTGAATGTGAAAATAAGAATGAGAAATAAGATAAAAAATTAAATGTTGCTCATTATTACAGGACTCCGAGCTAAAGACAGAGCGAGAGGCTCAAACAAAGCTGAGCTTTATTATCTTTCAGTGGCTTCATGTGCATCGCTTATCCTTCAACGTTACATAAAGTTGTTACATCTCTTTTACTGTGATGTAGCCTATTGCCTGGAGCTACAGTATGCTCCCACTTAGAGTCCTGATATGTTTCTGACTATGTAAAGGTGGACGTATTTGTGCATATTCTCAGGCCTTAGTACAGAGAGTGCCTTTGAATGAATACGTTATAGCAGAGAAGCCGGAAGGCACCATTTGTTTACAGTGACAGGTGTAATGAATGAGCAGCGCACAGTGAATGTAAAACAGACCAGTGTTGTACTTAGGATATGCAGAATACTAAGTGGGTACGTAAATTAAATGTGGTTCTGTGCACACTTGGAGAGACAACAAATGGAGAGCTTGTTTTAGCCTCAGACATTGTGTGTTGGTTCAGATTGAATTCCTCTCTTTAAAACATCACAAACAAGGTATTATATAACATTCCTGTGTGGGATTTTTTATTTCTTTCACAGACAGCGAGATGGTCCCTCTGGATTGCCTGCGTCCTCGTTCTTTTGCTGCCGCCCACAGGGCCTACATTCAGCGAAACAGCGATGACCCTCGCCTTTCCATCAGCCTGTGTGACCTGAGCCTACAGCAGCAAGACACGCATCTGGAAGAAGATGATGAGGAAGAGGAACGGCTACATCGCTTAAGCTCCGCCTCCTGCCATGTGCCCCAAAACTCTCAAAACTCCCAGCAGTGCTCGCTGTTGCCCAGCCACTTGGACACTGATCTGCACTTCCACTCGGTGCATGGCGTCCATGTCACTGGGCTGGATAAGCACACGGTGGCGAGGCTGGATCACCGTGGTGACGAGAGGACCCTGGTGTTCACCAATCGGCCGATGAGTTGTTCAGAGACGGTGTTTGTGAAGGTGAAGACAGGTGTAGCCCGGCCTGGGTGTCTCTCTTACGGCGTGACATCCTGTGACCCAGCCACCCTGAGGCAAAGTGACCTCCCGTCAAACCCAGAGTCCCTGGTTGACCGCAAGGAGTTCTGGGCCGTGGGTCGGGTGGCGGTGCCGCTCCACAGTGGAGATATCCTGGGCTTTGTGGTGAACGCAGAAGGAGAGGTCATGATGAGCCACAACGGTGTCAGCGCGGGGATGCAGCTGTGTGTCGATAACTCCAGACCACTCTGGATGTTCTACGGTCTGCACGGCACCATCACACAACTCAGGATTTTAGGTACGCTCACACCACTTTTATTTTATTTTAACAGCCTAAAATACCTTTCAGATTTTATATTCGTTTGGGAATGATAACCTAAAACGTACCCCAGTACTTAAAATAGCTTAGTTTCACTGATTCCACATGCCTTCTTTTCTCCATTCAGAGTCAGTGATGTTTCCCATGTTATTGAACTGTCGAAGGAAACCCACAAATCCAAGCTAAAATGCAAAATTAGCAACAATTTGCAAATTATATATTTGTTCTAAAATGAAAAGACGACAGATTTAGCCAAGGAGAAAAGAAGAAAAGAAAGCTTTTTTATAAGCATTAGTTGTAGCAAATGTTTAAATATAAAATCAATTCAAGCTGAAAAGAAATGTAAAATGTTGCGTAGATCTTTACACAATGTAATTTTCCTACTTTCCACTCAGAGGTTTTGCAGTCTTGGATCCCTGAATGACCTTTTGAGGCTGAATTTCCACTCAGCCGAGTCATTGAATAGTTTCCCCCTAGTTTCCAATCTTGGCTGCTCTGACTCTTTATCAACTCGTACATCTGTCTGGCATTTACATTCAACCCCCTCACAGTTTGGATATGAATATTAACGTTGTGTCCTCTGCCATGTGACTCCAGCAGATTCCACACAGTGATGCTTGCTTTTGAGAGTCTTACTCCCTGGATGTTCCTACATAGCAATAGTTTTTGGTTTGAGTCAAAGGCTGGTGAGCTTCCAAGTGGAGATCTAATCATAAGTGTATTGTCTAAATGTTCAGGACTTATTCTTTCTAAATTGTAGGATTCTTCCCCTATTGTGTTTTTTAGGAAACACTGCACTAATCTCCATCAAAGAGGTACAAAAACGTTACCACATTTTGTGCAAATATAGTCTAAGTTTGAAATATTTAGTATGACTTGCTCGGTTTTTAAGACTCCTGCACTTGCAAAATTCTCAATTTTTCATTAGAAAGAGCTCAAGCATGCTTGGACGTGTCTTATTGTGTGACTGAAGTACTAAAGAGTGCAGCAAGCTAAATGTGAGTGCTTTTGATTTGTTTGCAGTCGCCGCAGATTCATCATAATTATTTGAAAACAATCTTTCGGCCGCGATGTCTTCTGGCTACAATGGAAATGACTCTGTACCAGCCGGTTAGCCTTCTCTTCACAGGAAGTGTATATATAATTAAGAGGCAAAGTTTCTGTCCTATTATTCATAACAGTTTCTCCTCTCCTCTCTTTCATGTTGTCAGTCAGACCAGGGCTGAGGAGGTTATTTCTGTCTTGCGTGGGCTCCCAGCAGCCAGCATTATGTATCAGCAGGAGGCCCGTGATAGCTCCTTATGATGCCCTCAATATGCATTATTAAAATGTAATTGCATGGAGGTTTGAGATTCTGGGTATTCCACCCACAGCTCGTTCCCCACAACACTGGTCCTCCAATAATATTTCCCTTCTTTACTTGTGCATTTCCTTATCCTAAGCGCCCACTGCCCACCCTCAGTCCGTACTGATTCTTTGGGGTATGAGCGCTGTTCGTGTCATTACCCACTCCAGCTGTGGGGAGTGCATTTGTGACGTCTGTGCGCACCCACTCTCTGGAACCACATGACACGTGTTGCCATGGAAACATCTAGCCGCTGAGGCAATTGACAGTTTGTCATGGCTGGGTGTCGTCAAGCCAGTGAAATGGAACAGATGGGAGACTGTCGCTCTCACGTCGTCATTATGTCAGTGTTATCTTTTTAATTTCATGTGAGACAGTTTGAATCGATTATGACCTTCAGTCGTCATACTACAGGTCTCCTGCTGTGGGTTTACGTGTTTAAGTGCTCAGCAGTAATCTTAAAGCTGATGCAATTAAGATTTTTTATTAATTAATCATATAACTCTTTGTTCGTGAAAAGCGGTTACTCTAAGTGCAAACGTACAGAGACGTATCATGGCTCTAAAGCTTCCTTTAGCTCCAAGTAGCGTTTGGGCGTCTTTGACTCATTGCTTTTGCACTTCTTTTGCAACTTCATATGTTCGCGTATGCAATCGTTTAGGCTATATCAAGTAGCCTTTTTCAGTACAAAAAAGCTGTAAAACTGTGCAACACACAGACACAGTTATTGACATGCTAGAGCCAAAAGTGAAGCACTTAACCTAGCTGCTAAAGACAGTGATATTTCCCCCAGGAGTTGCTAGAGAACAAAACAAAGCTACAATGCTGGACTTAAATCCATTAAAGGACCACAACACCAAATGATAGTTCTTATCCAGCTTTATAACTGATCTATTAATAGATTACGTCTCTTGGCTAACAACTTTGCCAAATTAGCTAAAAAGGGGATGTCAGTGTTGTGTTTACAAGCTCCTTTCTGCTGCCCCAAACGGACCAAAAGAAAATTGTTAATGCAGGTTTAAAACAAGACTTTGGGAAAGAAATAAATAGCCTGACACGGTGTGCCAAAAACTCTATATTTGATAAGCAAGTGTTGAAAGCCACCACATGCTTAGCCACAAATAAGTCTCCTGTACTGTCTGCATGACTAAAGCTATTCACATACTCATTCCTGGTCACATAGCCAGCAGTAAATTCATAATACAAAAGTAGATGAGAGGTACGCTTGATGAAAGGACCAGGAATAGACATGAGGGTTATCTATTCCTTCTCATTAGGAGTTCATCAAGACTTTTGCTAACAGCTGGTCTGCCACATAGGTCAGGCTAAGCAGGTAATGGAAGGGAGGGAGTATAAGAGCCATAGTATTGGTACATGCCTCTAAGAAATAATAAAATAAAGAATACAAAGATAGACGAAAAAGCTTGTCTCAGCAAAAATAGAACAAACACATAGATCACAGCGCTAAACTTAAAAGTACATATTATGGAGGTTTTCTTATAGCAGCAAGCTGATCATTGCATGTCTAAAAGGTTACTATAGTTTGTTTACGTAGGCTGAAACGAGACTACTGGTTGGAGTGGTCCAAAGAAAGAGGCAAGAGTTCAGAGCACGAAGCTAGGGTTATGCAACAAACTGTATACATTTTTCTGCAAACAACACACCACATAAGTGTCTTTTGCTTATATTAAGCCAACAGTCTTTTGTTATTCAAGCAATTTCTCACCAACTGTGGTTCTTTTTTTAGCTGTTTCTCCACCCCACACTGCCATTGTATGAACATTTGGACAAGCAAACTGTGGGAGAGGATGCAAACAACCAATAATAGATCATTTGACACGTACTGTATGAATGACGGTGCCAAGTGAGCGGCTGGCCTGACGGTTTAGCAATATTTCTGCCGTGATCATTTGAAGGACAATGCATAAACAACAATGCTGTGTGCCCGTCAGGCAGACTGGATCAGAATCTGTCTCTGAAATCAGGGTCGGTATTCTGGTCTGTGAGGAGAGACGAGTGCCAATAGAAAGAACTGATGCCAGGGCCGGTGGTTATGAGGTGCGAATGGGGACGGATCACACGGGACACACAACAGATTCTGTGAAAGCCTTTTGTACCCTACCCAAAGGCATCATGGGCTCATGAAGGAGGAAGGAAGGGGGGGGGGCTCTTGACTCACTTACACACACCCACACACAGACACTGTGCACTCACAAGTCATCTGCTTGGTTATAGAAGAGATGTACTATGTGTGTGTTTCAGTGTGACAGACTGAGACATTAACAGGGATGCAACAAGACATCCTCTCACCTACATTTTCTAATTAACAGCTCAGCGGAGTGTCATGATGGAAATATTTGATTCCCAGTTGGGAACGATTGCATTTAGCTTCCTTTTTTATAGATGATCATATTATCAGCGTTCAATTTATTTATAGTCTGTAAACATTACCAGCTACTTCAATATTTTGATATGGTCACTTTCTTTAGATATGCTGCTACTTAGGTGTTGTTTTTTTACCATGGTGTACTTATCTGTTAGTTATTTTTACTTATTGTGTTTCTTTTTTACAATTAATAATCCGTGCATACTTTATATAATATGTAGGTCTACTCTTTTTGCTTAATCTGCACTATACTCTTGCTGTTGTAATACCATAACTGTCTCTGTTGCGGGACAAATCATGGAATTCAGATTTTTATATTGTGCTAAGTCTTTGTTATTGTGACCCAGATGTCTCTTTTGTAACTTCAGGCTCATCTCCACACCCAGACCTTCGAGGCCCGTCGGTCCCCAGCTCCCCATCCTGTACACCCAACACCCCCACAATGCTCAGCAGCGGCAACTCCGAGCCAAACCTCAACACACAATTGAACATCAAACTCAATTCAAGCCTCAACTCCAGCTACTACTCAGCCTTTTCCTCCTCCACAGGTTTGTCTAATAGTTCCAGTTTCACTATTTTTCTATGTTTTCTCCCTATGGGTATTTGCTAAGCAGATGTTTGCGATATTTTTTCTTTGTTTATTTATGAAATTCATAAAAAATGCAGGCATGCGGGAGAGCAATAGAACAGCCGTCAGCACACAAATACTGACTGTACAGTGCCAAGACATCGGCTCACAATACGCATGGATCTACATAAAGCAAATATTTACCTCGGGATGTGAAGCAGTGATCCCCGACATCACTGCTGTCCCAAGCTGCAGACAGCATGACAGGAAAAATCCTGGTAGATAATAGCGACAGAACGAGCTTCATTAGCAGAAAAAAGTGGGCATGGTAATAAAGAATACACAGAAAAAGGTGCATTTGATACAAGAGTCTCATTGGAGTGTAGCAATAAAACTGTCTGCCTGAACCACTTGGAAGCCTATTTCAATTTCTTGTTCAATTATCTTTCCAAGTCACTCACAGATCTCAAATGTGTTGTCTCATCACCACAGGTACAACTCCAAGCTCTCCATTCTCCAGCCACCCAGAGTCCCCCACCTTCCCATCATACTCTGGCTCGTGGAGCGACGAATGCACCATTTGCTACGAGAACGAGGTGGACACCGTACTCTACGCCTGCGGACACATGTGTCTCTGCTACGCCTGTGGCCTCAAACTCAAGAAGATGGCCAACGCATGCTGCCCCATCTGCAGGAGGACAATCAAAGATATCATCAAGACCTACCGGAGCACGTAGGCTAAGACTACAAGTCGCATAGTCAGGTTCAAGAGGTTGTTTAAGCCATGCAAGACTTTGTAAAGACAGATGCAGCACAAGTGAATGCCCCGTTTCTTTAGGTGTGCAATCTGGCTCAGGTACTCTACAGCAGGACTCCTGCAAAATCCATCTTTAAAACATTTTATCTGTCAAATGAAGATCTTTGGAAATCTCACAGCTCCCATCTGTGATGTCTCAGTAAGGATCCGGCTATGAAACTCATCATACAGTGAAAAAAAAGTATGTGCAACTGCAGGATCTGCAGATAGGGCCATGGCCTACTCATGTCGAGTGAATCTGTGCTTTGTGTGATTTGCTGAAGAGAAAGAGTAATCTGAAGAGGCATCTGCCCTACTTCCTGCAGACTAACGTTTCATTCTGCTGGTGATTGCATCACTGCGAGCTAATTTTAAAAAAAGGTAGTAAAATTGTCCATAGCAGCAGAAGAAACGAGAAGAATAAATATGTAGTTCCACCAGCTGCTTGTCAGAATGCATTCAGTCAAAAAGTGTAAGAGTAAGAATCAATGCTCATTTAAAATCTGAGCAGTATGATCAACATTGGTTTCATTTGACATTTCCTGAATACATTCAGACGTAAGTGGGGAACGGGTAAACATTAAGAGTTTTTCCTTGTAAAAACCTAGCAGTACGTCTAAAATAAGCCATTTTTTTTTAATACTCAGAATATTCCCCTGCAATAAAACACAATGAAATGCCTAGGCCTAAAGGGTAAATAAATTAAGTGTTAGTCAGATATCTCACTGCCTGTTGTGCTTCTGTGAATTTCAGACAGGGCGAGATACTGTGAAGGGTAAAAAAAAGTGTGAATGTTGTCACCATAGAAGGTCAAGCTCACGGTGAATGAGGATGTAAATCAGTGACGAGGCAGCGAGGTAGGAGAGAGGATGTTGTATGTTTGGGACGAAGACAGGGGAGGAAGGGCCACCTTTAGCTGTGTGTCTGCTCATCGTTTCAGTGCAAAGAAAGTGTTTGCTCTCTCAGGCACAGCCCATACATCAGAGGTTTGTATGAAAGCCTGTAAAATGTGGGACTTGCATGAGTTGCATGTCCTGCTTCTTGGCGTTCTCAATCAGCTAGCTAGATGCTGCGGTTGGACAAAAGTCATCCAAATAAACATTGGTGGGCAGGGAAGTATTTTTAAAATGCTGAACAAGCACATAAAGATGAGAAACCAATCTCTTCATCATTGTAAGAAAGCCATGAAATCCCTCTGTAAAGTTACAGATGGCTTTGCATACTTCAGGTTACACACACTCCTTCATATGTATATTAAATCAAAACATAAATATTTTTCAGCAGTGACGCATTTCATTAAACCAAGTGAAAAAACACACACGACTGCAGTCAGTGACAAGGCTTGTTATTGTAGCACGTTGTGAGGTCTGCATTTGCATATCAGTGTCTGAGTGCTGCTCTTAGTCTGTAAAAGCAAACTCCAAGGACAATTTCACTCAAATAACTTCATGCATTATTTACTGCTTTGAATTGTGAAGAAATGCAAGCTATTTTCAGGTGTAATTTTGGTCTTGCTAAAACTTTAGTCTTTTGGTAAGTAGTAAGTGCTATTACGTTTTTGTTTTTCGAGGTGTTGAAGCTTTATTTTGCCGCTGTGGAGGGAAATGTTCTGTTGTATGACGTTTGAGTCAGTCAAGTTTTCTTGTGTGCCTTTAAAAAGAGAAGTCTGGACACACATTGGGTCTTCTAGGCTCCTCCTTGTAAAAACAGGATGTTTATATTCATCTTAAAGTCGCTCTTACATGGTTTTAATGTCTCTGATGTGAGCAGGTTTCACCACAAAACATACAAAACAAACATTTCAGTGTGCTTAATATCAGTGTGTGAATGTATTCACTGCTATGAAATGTTGTATTATCGTTCCCTTTGTCACTGCATCGCATAATACTGGAATTTTGTTGTGCTTGAGAGATACTCCTTTTACGTTTCTACCTGTTTTTGTTTTACTTCCTGACCAAATATGACCTAGCAGAAATAAAACATTTGTGAAACATTTTGATAGAAAAATAGCATTGATAAGTGTAATATTAACTGTACATTATGAGGTTTATTTATTTAGTCAACGCTACTATAAAGAAATTATCATTGTTTGTTTTACATGTATAGCTACAGTATACTGTCCAAAAAATAAGAAAATTGTTTATTTGAGTGTTGCATAGTTAATTACAGAACACATTATGCTCCCTGAAAGGCTCTGTTTGGCATTTTTGGGAAATATGTTTATTAATCGTCTGGTGAAGAATACAATCATTGAGGCCACTTTCAACTGGTATTATGTATATTTACTCACATTAGGTACAAGTACCGTAAAGTTACTTGAGTAATTCCAAATACTTCTACTCCCAGAAGGAAAATACTGTACATTTTATTTTTTAGCTTAAACACAAATGCCCTGTAAAAATTATAGCAATATCGTATAAACTAACAATATACCAGACAGAAGTACTTTTGATACAGATGGGGAATAGATGGTTAACAAATCATTTAGCAGCTAAAGAGCCAGATATTCCCTCAAGTATTGCTGGAGACCAAAATCAGAGTCTGAAAATGAAGCCTATCATCTTTTTAGCTGACTATTTTCCAGAAAGCAGATAAGCAAACTCTACAAGATGTCAAGTGTTCCCTTGAATGCCATATACAAATGTGTGCTTTGAAAAAGGGAAATAAATTGTTTAAAGGTGGCATTACTCTACTTGTGCATATTTCAATTATATCTTGAATTTGGGTTGTAGGTTAAGCAGGCGTAGTTCCAATACAAACATCATTTTCCCAGCCTGCTTGTCAAATTGTTTTAAGCCTAAATAAAACAAAAACAGCAAGTAAGTGAAGGAAGACATAGTGCATGGTGGACAAGATTATCAGCTCATAACTTTGGTTTCCTTGGCTTTGGATTTATAGTCGTTAGAAAATGATTCTTAAGGTGGTTTAATCATGTTCAGTTTGTTAAATAAAGTTTTAAATTTGAATCACTGTACTGATTCCTTATTTATTACATGACAAAACATTAAATCATCAGCTTATACAGAAGTTATTTAAGAAAAAAACATATCCCTATCACTTATTTGGCTCGCATTGCAATAAAATGTTAAACCTGGCCATTTCCATTTCACAGCTACAGTCCTTTTGCGTTTTATGCACAGCTGGAAACAACTACATCTGGCACAAAAGATAGGGAATGAGAGAGCATTAGTGCCATTCCCTTTTCCCAGAGCATACATTATATAAATGGCTGATATAATGTCTTGTGCAAAAAATAAATTCAAAATTTGAAAGCAATTTGAGGACAAAAAGCTGCCACTTTACACAATCACTCTCTACAGTAGTATAGCCTCTTGACTAACACCCTGCCTTATACTATATGAATAACAAAGGCAAGGGGCTTTTAGTAAACAGATATAACTCACAGAAAAACTGTTTAGAGTGGTGGTATGTAGACCTGGCCAGAGTGAAGCTCATCTGTTATTTACTACCCCGTGGGCCTGGCTCTAAAGCTGCACTCCAACAGGCACAAATACAACTATGACGTCCGGACATGAAACAGACAGCGGCTGCCGTTCGTGGCCAAGTGTTCTTAGAGGGGAGAGTAAAAACACAGCCAGGAAATGTGACAGTGACATGAATACGGTATATCTCACCGGTTTCTGTGTACACACAGACTTTCCACTCAGACCTCTCAGTGAACCTGGCTGTCGGCCTTCTGAAGGCTTGAGGGCTTGGCAGACTTGTTGGAGCATTGTTATGGTATCTCTTCTGGACAGCTGTTTGGTCAAACGCACATGCTATCTATTAGGGTACCACATTTGTATTCCAAAAAAGCACAACACCATTGATTTTGAATTTGACATCAGACAGTCAGGATTTTGAGTTTGCTCCTCTGTTGTAACTAAAGGCTTTAAGCTTTCAGTGTTCAGTGTGATGTCAAATATTTTCCTCAGTGAGATTGGAAGCATTAAGGGACAGACTCTGAGGAGAAGTGCAATTATTTAAAGTACAACGTTGTTCTGAGTGCAAAATATCAATTGAGAGTTTTTGTTCTCACCCTTTTATAATGTAATTGCCGTGTTGATGAAGACAGAGTCTAAGGTTGCCGTAGAGCAGTGAAGCTGAGTGCTGCTGCCCTCCAGAGGCCACAAAGAGCTCCAGCACTTTTGCAGAGGACAGAAAACCCTAAAAGAGAAGCACATCAGCAATGGTTTGATAATGAAAACACTGGGGAGAGCTTACTTGTACGGTTCTTATTATATTTCCTGCATCAATTTGACAACGTGCTCTTCACACAAGGTCTACTTACAATGTTGAGAGCCTTAAGTCACATCTTAAATCAACTTGCCCAGCAGGTCAAGATAAAGAATAAACGTCCACACTCAGTATAAATTACACTTTGAACAACTTGTGACAGAATAATAGACAGAACACCATCAAATGTGAAGTCATAAGTCCTTCTGGGTATCTTTATCTCACCTGCAACATCTTGACGTTGCTTTTTCTCTTTTTTTTTACTTCTGTGATTTATCCTTTGCAATAAACAAACTCTACACATGAGTACAACAAGCAAAAAAATACAGACAGCCAGCAGACAAACATGGTATAAAGATGATCAACGGGCATCCATAACTTAGTTCCAAGCCAGTGAGTGTAGTATGAGATCCCAATAGAGGAGACAGCCAGCGGGATGGACATATTTCACACTAAGTTCCTGTAGGCTGTAAATCTTATTATATTCCAGTCACCAAATCCAATATATCAAAAGAGTATGCAGTGTCTCACATCAGGGTTTTGATTTGGTGTTTCTGTGATTATAGCTGAAGGAGACAATATTATAGGCTACAACTCCACACTGGTGACTTCAACTTTTGCTTTGTCAGTCTTGCTAAATTAAGCAGCCCAGTGACCACAGAATGAAAACCCTCTAAACCAACGTCAGATGTTTAGGTTCTCCTGAAGCTGCCAGAGGAGGCCAATCAAAGTGAAATGCATCACTATGTGGCTCAGAGTGTTGTGGGTAGGAAATAAAATGGATGACAGGCAACCAAGTGTGATCTAATGTATCTGCAGCATCCAGCTGATCAAACACTTTGGCTATGATGCATATGCAAAAATGTGTTTTTATATTGGATATTATTCTCTATCTTATTCTTAGGCAGAATGCTTTTAATGCAACACAACCGAGAGGCTTAATAATAATGGTGATTATGGCCTGTGATAACTTTTCATTAAATTGTTTATTATACGCCACATTAATTTGCAATTAATTCACCAGATGATTAATCCCTTCTCATATGATGTTCGTAAACAGTGGCGGTGATTGCCATGCAAAATGCAACATGTGGAGCATTAAAGTCAATTGAAATGGCTGCTGTTTTACAACATCCACATCTGCTCTGTAAATCACCTGTCCTAGGTACTAGCACATTTATTTATATTGTAGTTTAATGACGGCTATAGACTTCACAAGAACAACCAACTTTCCTACTAAAAACTCCATCTTATTACAAACATGGACATGCATCTTAGCTTGTTGAACTAGCCACCAAACAAAGATTTACCTGGGAAAAATACACAGAAACCGCATTTTGACTTACCCGCATGAGTGACTTTAGTCCAGTCAGCTGTTGTTGTGTTCCTTACTCCTCCTTACACAGACTGATTCAAAGCACACTAACTTGATACATCCATGCTAACAACACGCTGTCCGTCAATTACTTACTGACTGACAGCCTTCCAACTGCTGTCAATCAAACATTGACAACGACACGCCTCCCCTTAAAAGGAATTTCTGATATTTCCTCAAATACATTTCTTTCTTCCTTATAAATAAGGAAAAACTACTTGCGCAAAATACGTTCACAATATCAGTGATATCAACATTTGATGTCTTACACTTGAAAGAGACAATCATGTTTCAGCTATTTCGTTTTTTCTTACCAGATATGCATTTAGTTTGGGTTTTGAACAAATACAAATTAAAGCACATAGGCTTAATAGCATTGGGGATACTTGTTGAATGTATTTAACTGTGTTAATTTATTGTTTTGTGTATCATTGAATGTATGGATTTAAAATGCTAAAGTGAGTGATACACATGTTACACTTACGCTTCCCTGTCGATACAAATACAAATGCTAAAGAAACCTAAATATCACACATCAACTATATGAATAACTATTGTCAACTTGTCCCTTTTTAGAATGATATTTTTAAATATCATCTGGCTTTTATTTCATTCATACTAAACGTATTGCAACATCATGGCTGGTGTGGATGAAGGGGTATGTGAGATTGTCTTATGCAAGAGTAAATGTCAGAACAGTTTGGAAAACACTATAGAGGCCCAAACCTGATGTGTGGGCGAACAGAAACTATGGGTGAAAAAAAGCAGGTAGGCTACTTATGATTGTTAAAAAGTGCATTTATTGAATTCATTCTTTTGGCACTTCAATTATCATCATTGGTCACACAGTTAACATTAAACAAAAGTGAGCATCGCAGTACTTCTGCAGCTGAAGAGTTATGTAAAAATTACTGCCCAGCAGAAATTCAAAATGTTATTATTAAAAGAGCAGTTCTTAAGAATCTTTAAGCGGTTGTGATTTTTTTTATGAGTACATTTCTTAAAATAATAATAATAATAAAATAAGTAATAATATGATTTTTAAGGAATGAATAAATATAATTTCAAATGACATTTCAATTTGGACAAATAACCCCTAAAATGAAAGTAAGACATTTTAGGGGAGATCATCAGGAATTGAGAGTGTAAGATAATACTGTGATAGTCTGAGATGCTCACAAATTGTTTTGTTAGAACAATATAACACAATTAAATTGGATAAAATATTTCACATAAAGGTGACATACAGTATAAGAAATGTAAAAAAAACATGCAAACAGACAGCACCATGGTGAGACTAACGAAAAGCAGCTTTGGCAACAACTGAGATTTTCTTTAAAGAAAGGAGGAGAAAAAGGTTCAACTTCAACAGCTCAAGGCATTGTCAGTATAATGAATTGTTTCAAACATGCAGTAAGCTTTAAATGCATAAAACGTTTTTTTTTTTAAATGACATCATAAACTTACAAAGAAGGGGTTCAAAGATTGGACATAAGATAATATCTTAGTTCAAGTTAAAGGCAACCACTGAAGAATATCATTCAATCATTCTTCCGCTCACTGGTGTTCTCTTTGCCTGCGTCCCTAAGTCTCGATATATTGCTCCTAATGCAACGTCTCAGGTACTGTATCATGTAGACTCATTTTACCAGATGTCTCATTTCATTTCAAAGTCACAATTTGATCTGGCTGCTCATTTTGGCAAAAGGTACCGGAGTAAGATTTCAATCCTTACTTAAGGTCTTAGGGTTTGCTTCTTTTTTTTCACAAAACAAATGCATCAGTTGAGTAGTCTTTACACGCAGGTTCAGAGTTCTGCCAGCTCCACACATGATTGCTAGGGCTTTTTCTCGAGGTAATTTGAGGGAACCCATCCTTTCCTAGGTCTGCCACTGTCCAGAATCTTGCAGTACCACCATCCATTGGGGTTTCTGTCAAGGACCTCCAGACTTGTCCCCTCAGGAAACCCCATGGTCTCCTCATCGCCATGATAATCTGCTATGGAGACAAACACCTCTTTGAGGTTGTTATGGATGATGTGGGGCTTTGGTTTAACGGTGGATACAGGGAAGGCATTCCTCTGAGAGCCAAGGCCAAGAGATTCAGAGCTACCATTAGCAGATCTGTTCCTTTGGGGTAGTGCTATGTTGTTTGGCAGCAAGTTGCGTGGCACAGTGCCGAAGGAGGCATTGCGTCGCACCGTAGGGCTGGCACGAGGGTGGTCTGTGGAGTTGAGGGACTCGTTTCTCCTGAGAGAGCCAACAGGGCTGGCACCGTCCCTGATCGGGGCCGAAATGAAGACGGACTGAGGTCTGACCACCTGCTGCTGTTTGGTGCTATTCTGCTTCCGTGAACCAAACAAGCCGATGGGTTTTGAAAGGCCACCTGGAGGCTTGGATGGAATGGGTGGGGTGACCTTCTTAAGGTTTTGGTTTATGTTGTTCAACGCCTGCACCCTTTGTTCATTCTTCTCTAGGCTGTTGGACTTGCTGATGCTTCCAGGTTTAGTTGGGGTGCCATCAGATTCAGAACCTGCCATGTCATCTTGTTGCCTGACTGGCTCCAAGAAGTAAGTCGGGGCCCAACCCTCTGTGTCTCCCCAGCGGATATACCACCAGCCACTCTCCTGCTTCTCAAGCACTTCCACCTCCACATTAGCTGGGAAGCTGATCTCAGTCTCTTGGACCTTCTCATAGGGATTGGTCGTGCGATACAGGCTGCCACCTTCCAGATCAGAGTCTCCCCGGCTGCCTTTAGAGTAGATGGAGGAGAGATCGGACGTGCTCTGAGAAGAAAAGGAGTCCTCTGAGGAAATAACAGAAGCTGTCTCAGAGTCCTCACCCTTGGTTTTGGTGCCATTCTTCAGCTGACCTATTGGCCGCAGCTGTCTCCTCAAGGAACTGATGTCCATCTTCTCTGCACTGGAGGCCTTGGCTAGTTGTGGTTTAGGCCTCACCACTGGCTTTGGTTTGGAGGAAGACTTGATGGAAAAGGATGCCTTGCTTTCCTCTTGGTCTTTCTTAGTTCTAGACAGATCTGGGGTGGACTCAGCAGAGGCAGATTTAGGACTGGATGCCTCCTCAGCTTTGGGTGAAAATGGGCCCCCATTCAAGTCTATCTTGAGCTTGTGACCTGCAGATCTCCATCCCCCTGATGTCGGGTTTGCAGTCTTGCCAGTTTCTGACAAGACACTTGTCTTGGAGGAATTTGAGTCTTTGCTGCACTGCCGTTCTGGTGTCTCCCTGAAAGGCAGAAAGCCGTCATTCTCATAGATACACTCTGCCTCCGCCTCCCCCTCTGCCTCGTGGCCATCTTCAAAGGAGTTACACATCTTGAAGGATGCACTATGGAGTGACGATGCCGGAGAAGGCTTGGAGGACAAGTGGGATCCTTTCTCTGAGGATGTTTCCCCGTATTTTACATCCACCAAGGAACCTTCTCCCCTCAGAAACTCAAACTCAGATTCCATGTCCAGATCTCCAATGGCAGGTACATCATATTCTGGCTCTTCGTACACCAGCCTTCCTGGAGACACAGGGGACTCTGGAGCTTCAGATGCGGGGCTGCTGGGAGGTGCCGTCTCCGAGGAGTCTTGTTTTTTGACAGGCGGAGCTGGTGGTGGAACTTTTGGGCGGCACAGAGTGCTTGTTCTGCGATTCAGGTTGGGCTTTTTACGTTTGTCAATGTAGGAGCAGGGAGCCCAGCCTTCCTTCTCTCCGATATGGACGTACCACCAACCACCAGAGTTCTTCTCAATAACCTGAAATACATAATCAAAAAAATGTTAAGCCTGCATTTAAAAAGGCATTTTTATACATTTAAGATTTGTATTTTTTATTTTGATATTCTCTTGGAATCTAAGGGTTGTTGTGACTGAGCTATGATGAGAACAATAAAACGACAATAAATAAATATCGGTTTGCAAATGTATGAAGGAAGTTAACATTGAAAAGAGTGCTTACCTCTGCTTTCTCTCCTCCATTGAAAGTGATACCATCAGATATACAGGACTGGAAATCTGCAATGGTGTAATACTCTGCTTCAACTGTAGGGGCCTCTGGTGGGGAGGGCAACTGAAATCCCTGAACACAAAATAAATCAAGTTAGTGGCACCATTAACTGAATCCAGTTTTTAGATACTTTTGCTATACTTGAGAATTTTTATTTCATGCTGCACTTCATTTAAGAGGGAAATATTGAGATATTGTATTTTTACTTCACTACATTTAACTGACAGTGACTAGTTATTTTCAATCAAGATAAGGGATCAAGCATAAGATAGGATAAAGACCAGTTTAGACCTTCTTGACTTGTGGCCCCTTGTAACATTTAAAATGTCTACAGTTAAGTTGGAGGAATTTCATCCTCACAACTTTCAGATGGTCAAATAAAACTTCATGGCAGAGATAGCTTTTGAGAGGCTGCTCACACACTTACCAGGGTTGCGTCTCTTCTGGGAGGAGGTTTTTGCCTGAGAACTGGGGAACCTGTGAAACAAACAAAGGAAAAAAAGTTCCTGATTATTTGGTTACTTTTGAGAATAGACACTTATTAAGAATAAGATAAAAAAAATCATTTTAGTTTACGAGTTATTTGTAATCTACTGTAACAGACTAATTTCAAAATACACAACTTACCAATTTCCACCCTATGAGGAGCGACGCGAGCTATAGCCGGTGAGGCAGGCTCTGCTTTACTTTTTCCATCTAGTGGGATATTAACAGGGCTGGAGTCAGCACAAGGCATTGGGAGGCTGATCTCCTTCTTGGCCACTTGGGGGCTCTCTGGGACTCCTTCAATCTGCACATCTTTCTCACTCAAGGCTTTCTTGTTCAGCAGGTTACTAATCTCCATGATGTTTCCAATGATCTCCACAGGGCCGGTCACCGTCTTCTTGCGGGGAGAGAGATCATCCTTCATCTTCTTCAGGTATGAGGCTGGAGCCCAGCCCTCTTTATCCTGGTACCTAGTAAAGTAGGTTGATAGAGATAAATAAAATATTACATCCTCTATGTTTAATGGAAGATGTCAAAGAATATCTGAGGCCAGTGAGCAGATGCTTACCTGATAAACCACCACCCTTCCAGATTCTTCTGGATCACATCCACGGTGACTCCTTTCTCAAAAGCAATTTCATCCTTGCCCTGGCTGGAGTAGGGCTGCACCGTCATGTACTTCTCTTCTGCAAAAGCAATAGCAGAGAAGGACAATACAGCTAAGATCTTGGGCTTTGAAAACAAAAGAACCATTGAAAAATTATATAATAGTAATGAAACATAAGGGTTAACAAATAAACAATGATAGATTGTGATTCATTGGCACATATGGTGCGATATTATACTTTTGATTTTATACAAACCGGAACGGTTCTGCTTTCTGGCCATTGGTTCAGCTGCCAGATGTGCGAGTAATATTATAATTCAGTGAAGTTTCACAGATGAGATGTACTGTATATTAGGTATTTTTTTGTTACGTTCTGCATAACAATTAATCAGTTGTGGTCAAATCAATTGTTAAGCCTAAATCATATTCATAATTGGCTCAACAGACGTTTCGCTTGGCCGACCCTAGTTCACATTTGTTCGCCTTCTTCCTCCATATTTTTTTAACTTCTTTAACAACATCTGCCCAATAAACTTCATACAACTAGTACCAGAGTGTTGTCTCAACATTTTAACATAACTAAATTCACTAGTGTTAAGGTATAACCAAAGGGGAATACAGCACATGGGGCCTGCTAATGTCCTAACAGTGTCCTTGGCCTCTTGACAGCGAGCATCTCCAAACTCAGCACATAATAGAAAGCAGAGGCTTCATGCTGGTTTATGCATTCCCATGAAGCCAAGGGGCAGAGACGAGGCATCATTTCCTGTCATTACAGCAATTCCTTTCTAAATACAGGGAAAAGAGGTGTGTTCAAAAAGAAGAGGGGCACATAATAAAGCACTTTATATGCTGTCGTCCCAGTTGGTAAACAGGAAGCAACATTCTGGTGACAAATTATTCCATTTTCCTTTTCTCCACCCGTTTTCCGAGGTTGTGTTGGAGCTGTATGGGTGTTGGATTGTAAATCCCTTAACTTGCAAAAACTACAGAAGGCTCCCGGGTAAAGATATTTCCGTCTGCTTTATTTTCCTTTTGCCTGTTTGTTCCGGCCTCCTTGTGTCGGGGGCTGGTAAAACGTTTGCCTCTCAACAACCTCTTCCAAACAATATCCAGCAGTGCAATAAAAGGAAACTCTGAATCAGATGTTATGTTAACCACAACATGCACCGCCTGCTTCAGTGTTTTGAATTATTCTTGTGGAGTCAGCAACATATCTGAGTTTTTCTTTTTTTAGACAAAAAAGCAGGATTGCAGTGCTAGGGTGGAAACAGCTCTCTCTCAACTCCCGAGAGCAGAACCCACTGCCAAGCGTTAAGTTTGGGCTGAACTCAATAGCTTATCCTCACTCCACTGTCAGCAACCCAAATACATCTCCTGTGAAAAAAGCCCCTTAGCATTATTAAGACAAACATCTGTGAGTCTGTGATTGAAAAGTTTTAACTTAATAAGTTTGAGATTAATAATGCTCTTTGTTTATCCGTCAATATGGTTGCTATCTGCATCACAGCAGGATAGATATGTTTGTACCACACTTTGCTACAATACAGATGTATTAAAAAATACAGCCACGCTTCATTTGCTCATAAAAAAAAAAATAATGCTCTAAAATGCAGAATAAGGCATTCCAAAGTCTATTACGAAACTACTTTCAGATGACTGGGCAGTTGTTTTCTATGAATCTGGGAGAATTGGTTTTGGCACACAGTGCTTAATTATAACGAAAATGCTTACTTGAAGCACTTTTGTAACATAATTTGAGCTAAGCATCAATAATTGGTGTGTATAAAGTTTAAACCTTTGCTTTCCAGGCTCATTTTATATTAAAGTCAGTTAGTGGTTAGTTTGGGTAGATGGTGGCTCACGATAAATGAACAAGTATGTGCATGTAGAGGGTGGAGATGAATGGGATAAAAGACGATGAGACAGACAGGGAGGGAGGAACGATAACTAGGGTGAGGGAGTGAGGGAGGTGATACAGCATCTGTCTGAGTTCACCTCGGCTTTGCTGCCGGCTGATGACACCCCCCAACGTCCATCTCCGGTCCAGCCTCTTCAGATGAGCCTTATGCCGCTTAGTAACTGACAGACAGAAATGGTGACCAGACGACGACCACAAACAAACAAACAAACAAACAAACAAACAAACAAACATTGGAGACATGAAGACGAAGCACAAATGTTAACCAAACACACAACACACAGATGACACGGAGCCTCATTATTAGCTACATGGAGGACATGAAAACAAGACCACAAGCAAAACAGGGTGGACAGGTAGAGTGGATGGATGGAGGTTACAGAGGAAGTGTTAAACCAAAGACATCTTCTGTGTGGCTTGTAATTAGGACGTTGTTAGCATGGTTTTCCCATCCTGTTGTGCTAGAGCATCTGGGACACACATTGCTGCAGCAAGAATGCCATCCAATTAATAATGCAGCTGAGAGGGCCGCAGGTTGGAGCTGTGTGCTCAGGATTATCATCTTTTGGAAATGCTTATGAAAAAGTAAAACTTCAAAATGTGTGCAAACTGCAGTCTTCCTAAATGATAAAGGAAGTAGTTTGGGAATAGTTAAACTTTCTATAACAATATCAATTTGACCATAAATGTAATTTTAGGGAACATTATACTTAATTTGTTGGGTCTTTTAGCTTAATGTTTACAGTGGTGCTAAGAAACAGCTAGCATGGTTTTGTCCATATGCAACTTTAGATCTCAAAAATATGTTATATCTTATTTGTTTGGATCATACACAAAATGGCATGTACTATTGACAATCAATCAAAGTCTAACTATTCATTTGGGCAATATATATATATTTTTGTGTGGCCAAAACAAGGGGGAGATCATATATATATATTTACTTCCATCAATGGATAAACTTACATCTCATGCTGCCTGAACTTTCAACATGTCTCTGTTATTTTTTCAAAATAAGCAAGAATATGTTGGAGGTTTTTCTGCAAAAGTGCAATGGCACAGGCTGCTGAAGACCACAGGCCTGACAAAGAGATGCTTTGTGAGTGTATTGCCATTCCAATGACTGACTAGACACATAATCACTAATTACATTGACAGATTGTCCTCCTCAAAAACCCCCTGGCAGCTAACTCCAGCTATCTCTAACAGAGCAGATAGGAGTATTTGGCGTGTGGTCATACATTTGAGGCATGCGTATATTTTGAAATCTTCTGATAAACCTGTACTAAATTGGGAGAAATGTAAACATATTTAACAGATTGTGAAACAGTACCACTGTTTAGCCTCATGTATTCCCTCTCAGCCTCCACCCTTGAGTCATAAGATATACAACACCGAGGGGATCCTGGGTCGCATTGTTACGCAGTACAGCAATTGTAAAACAATAGATGTTTTTTGGCCACAGTGCTGGAAAATCTTGATGTTTTTTTGGAAGTGCAATTTGCAGCTTAATTATTTCCGTGCCTGCAGTTTGTTTGGTTTTCTCTAACACAATCCTGCATTAATCTTAAACAAGCTGCAGTTGCTGCTCTACCTGTCAAAGCCTTTAAAGTCTGAGGATCTGATACGAATTGAGCTTGATTGCTCTGCAATTAAAAAGTTTTCCCCACTAATGTAAAAAATGCTTGAAGAAGGACACTATGGGTTGGTAAGAGTCTCCGACAGTCCTATCAGGATGATTGCACGATTGGACACATTAAGAGTCTGGCAAACCAATCTCTACATAGGCGTGTTTCTTATCAGAGTTTTGGATCCCTCTCTGACTCAAGTAAGCTCACAAAATGTGTGTCAACAGTGTTCTACTGTACTGAAACATGTCTGCATTTCACAATGATATGCACAAACAGCATGAAATAACAAAATTCACATGGGAATTTGTTTTTAATTTACCATAACCATAATTTTGGCGTGTCTCATTTGAGTTCATGTTCTATCCCTTATTGCTGATTGAAACACATGCCTCTTTCATGAAGTCACACCATGGTGGTAGCATCATCAAATATTGCTCTGCATCTTTACTCTACAGTGCATTACTGTGCAGCACATCACTTCAGTGGCTGTGGTCTGGTCTCTCCTGGCAATCCTCCTCGCTGTTTACCCAGACCTGAATCTAAACTCTGTCCAAGCGTGCTTATGATGGCAGGCAGACAGAGAGAGAGGTGTTCACACCGGCGGCGTCAGACGTTAGCGTAGGCCGGCAGTGGTGAAGTCGGGACGAGTTTGCTCCGTTCCGTCACGTATCAAAGACTAAAGGCTTAGAGCAGAGGTTGTGTCTGTGTGTGTGTGAATATAACAGAATGTGTGAGGTTTTGTGTGTGTGTGTGGGTGGGCAGAGGAAGCAGACAGTGACTTACCTTCCCCAGCTTTGGAGGCGCCAAGCTCCAAGTCATCCCGTGTGCCGCTGTGGGAGTGGAGATAGGTAGCAGGGACCCAACCCTGCTCCTCTGCTGTGCTGACGAACCACCAACCTGAGGAGACATACAGAGGCTGAACATCACCAGGACTATTTACAGAAGGGCTTCAACCTACTTTGATAAATATTGATAAATCTGCTGATTATTTTATAAATGTGTTAATACGTCAGAAAATAGTGGAAGATGTCCATGCCGTTATTTTTAAAGATGATGTCTTGACATTTCTTGTTTTGTCAGTCCAAACCCAAAATATGTTCAGTTTGATATAATATAAAACTGAAAATATATACACACATTCATATTTGAGGAACTGGAATCAGCATTTTCTGCAATAAATTAATTAAATCCATTTGGCTTTAAGTTTTTTTTGTTCTATTGTTCAACTAAAATGCATGGTTCAGCTTAGTAAAGAGGTTCATAGTGTGCAGGATGTTAAACAGATATTTCACAAAATGCATCACATAGCAAGATAAGAGGATTTTTTTTTTACACATGAATTTGGCCCGAAATGAAACGATTATTTCCCAAATAAATCACATAACAAATCTCTATATAATGGATTATATCTGGTGATGTTACCAAAGGTCTAGCCTGGCTTATATCTCCCGTCAAATTTATATATTTTTGTATTTAGTTATTGACCCCTGATATGATCAGATTTCTCAAATCCCTTTGATGAACTACCAATAGACATGAACATGAGGAAGTCAATTGTATTGTGCACTTTAATTAGAAACAGAGCCAAGAACATCAGAGGAAACACCGCCTGGCTGCGGCTCCACTCGTGATGAGGTCTTGTTCAACCTGCGTTTCATCAGGATCACTCATGATATAAGTGGGCAGGACATTTCTGAAGTGCTGTTTCTGGCCAAAATATTCATATGCAATGTTCCAACTAATTTGACTTTAACCCTCTGGGAATGACAGCATTGCTCCAACAACTGCATTATGGTTCAGCCGTAAGAGGTGCAGATACAAAATACACTTCCAAAAATCTGATCCCAATAATGTGAGTAGAGTACAGATATCCTTTTTGTTAGATAAAATGTGCTGTATAGGGCCTTGTGTATACATTGAGAGCCCCCAGCTCATTATTTAAACATATACATTCACTCTAAATGTATAAGTACAGGTCCGTTCTTAACAGAAAGCCAATGTGACAAAGCTGGCACAAAAACTGTCTGGTGTGTCATGCCACACATACGCTATTTGTTGTGGTAACGGGAATACAATATCGCTGACAGCTGTCTGGATAACCCATAAAGAGGATAGGGGGCTTCCATCACACTTTCACAGCTGGCCCTAACATCCAGTGTAAATTTTTCCTACAGAAATGGTGGGTTACGACGTAATTTAGTTGCACACAATTAACAAGGTGGAGCAGAATCTAGTATGATTGGCAGGAACATAGAAAATATGTATTACTCAATTAATAATATGGCGAAATAATCAAATTATAGGATACCAACATGGAAATGCAAAACAACAAGCAAATTAATGTTAGACCATTATGTTGGACAAATTGTATTTAGGTTAATAACATGTAATTACTTAATTGTGTAGTCATTCATCATAATTAGACATATGGCAATTAAATGTTGCTATAACTTAATATTAAAGATGTTTTTACTGGAGTTTGAGGTAGACAGGAAAGTACAAAGTGTTTCAATCTATTTTGTTGGATCTGCTTTGTGTGGAGTAATTATTTTTGTTTAAGTCAGAGAATTTGAGAAATGACAAAGCCCAAAGAGTGGAGATTCTGCCAACTCTGAACAACTTCTCAGCTGGTATGAGACATCATGTTTATTTCTGTAATGTATTGCTCTTTGCAAGAATGCCCATGGTATTTGTGTAAGTCAGGCGGTTTCATACTATAGTTGAACATAGTTCTGATGACTAAAATAATTCAATGTGTCCACCAAATGTTTCTGGAATCTAGAGGCGCAAGAGCTATCCTGCTGACGGTCCAAATTACTTCCTCAGTGGAGGACATAACAAAGAAAATCTTTCCAGACCTTTTTGTAACTTAAGCACGCAATCTCTGCGATTCATATGACGGATTAAATATTTAATTGACTAAATAGTTCAGCTACACGACAAAATAATCAGTTGCACAGTGGGGGTGTTTTGGGTGGATCCTGAGGGAAGGATGCTTTTAGAGCCTGGCACTGTGAGACATGCTGGCTAGGGCTCAGGTATGCAACACGCCATGTAATTTGCTCAGTCTTTGCTGTGGCTTGAACAAAACCTCATGCCAATACATCAGGAAAAAAGAAAACGTTGTGTACAATATTCACGACCCCTTAAATAGACTTCCTCTTTCCATATTGGAGCTAAAATGTTGTGAGAAGATTCAATTAGTGTCACCTCCGCCAAGAAGGTGATGTTCTTGGTTTGTTTTGGTTGTCAGCACCATCAAAGAAAAACTACTACTTTTCATAAAACCTGGTGGAAGAGTTTAGTATGGGCGAAGGAAGAAGACATACAAATTTGGAGCTTATCCGAATAATGGGGTGTATATGTGTAATATTTTTCATTTATGGAAACAGCCTGCAAAAGGAGGTCAGTGCTCTATGAGTGCCCTTGAGTTAAATATAAATTACACTGACATCCTAATAAAAGGAGCTATTTACACCATAAGTGTATTTACTACAGTATATCATACTGGGTCACTGAGAACATTTAAATGCATGTTAAGTATTAAATGAACGGCAAAGGGCAACACTTGCTACATTAATAGTTAATTAAATTAAACTGGCTATTATAAAGAAAGGTCAAATTGGCAGGAGTAAAAAGACGTGCCAGCCCAGTGAAGGAAAAACCTTACATTTGCAAATTGCCATTTTCCCACTGACTTGCCTGCTTAGGGGAAATGTCATTCTCACCTCAGCAAACCGACACTTACAGAAATGTAAGCAGTGGTATGAGAATAAGGTGTGGAAATGTAGTTTAATTTAGAGAACTTGGCTTTGAGTCTGACTATATACATACGCAGCAAAGACACATTGCCATGTTAAAAGCCTGAGTAAATATATTCTGTTATTGATGGCTAGGGCTGTCTTGCCTGTATTTCTCAACCATCCTCCATATGGCAGGTGCTTAGGCTGAGTTTACTGAACCTCAAAAGAAGCAATAAAAGTCCTTTTAAAAACGCACACACATTACGCAAGTGCCAATTTCCTGGTCGTTGCAGGTTTATATCATGCAGGTTGCAATTATGTAAAGTGTAGAAAAAAAACCACTTCTAAATGAGAAACCTGCTCCATATCTTTCATCGCATGTATTCATTCCCAGTGTTTGCTCTACACACCTCCAAATAACCAGCTCCATAAATCCTTGTACAGCCAATGCAAAATGTAATTGTGCTGAAACCATGTGGTGGATATGAACTATGATTTAAAGTGAAACTCACATATGGTCGTCACATATTGTATCCTGTTATTGTGATAATTCTTGTGGCATATTTCTCCATTAAGGCTGGGAGGGGAACATGATTCCTGAAGATTGGATAATGTCAACCCAGGGTTATCGTTTGTACATTCTTCATGATGACACACACCTTAAACTGAGGTCATAACAAAAGAAACAGCTGTTTTTTGGGTCTCCTGTTGCCAAGACATCAATTTTACTCAAAGTTAAAAGGTTAAAAGTGAAGCTCCTGTGAGGTTTGAGACTAAAGTTTTGGAATCAGATGATGAAAGACCAAATGGCAGATAATGGAAATACGATTAGGAGAAGAACGTGTTTTTTCTTCCTTGAATACAGATGGCAGGGATTATCTGTACAGATGTGGGAGGAACAAAGATTAAGGAAGCATACCTTGTGTCTAGAATTATGTGCGTGGGTTTGTCGAATAGAGAGAGCAGACATATGTTAAATGGAAAGCTATATCTATGTCTTTATCTTTGGCTTTTTATCATTTCTTTCAGTTTTTTAGTCTTCATCCCAACCTGCTTTCCCTCATGTCTCAGTCTCACTGCCTTGCTACTCACATAAGGAAAAAGAAAATTCTTGGAAAGCTTCGGCACAGTTTCAACCGCAAAGGAAAAAAAAGAACATGCTGACTGGCAACACAAATAGCTAAACATTATTCAAATCGTACGAATAAAGCTACTCAGTAAAAAAAAAACGTTTGAGCAGAGTTTAGTTTCGTAACCTCGACAGATAGGGGGTCAGTGGTTGCATAAGACAATAGCTGAACCCACAACTCTCTGGTGGAGATGTCATATAACACCATCACATCATAGTATCGAGACCACAGACATCAACCTCCAATGTGAACGCCTTGGAAAGGAAGAAGTCAAACGGTTTGTCTTGAAAACACTGTTGTATTTTGTTACAAGGACATCAGGAAAAACGGAATGTTTAATGTAGAGCTGGGGGCGAATTGTAACTAAGTTTATTCCTCAGTAGCCTGCTGTGAGCTGCAAAAACTCTGGTCGTATCAATTTAAGTACGTGCTTTATTCCAATAATTTCTGTAATAAAAAAACGAAAACGATGATGTCAGCCTTATTTTGCCAGCATGAAACATAAAGATCCAGTTTTTAAAGCAAAAATGTCTTTCTCGAGGAGAAAGCCTGCATCAGAACCTCCTATAATATTTTATATCTTGTAATTCCCTGTAATCTCCGATGATTGCGTGGCAACTTGGCGCACAGAACCCAAATTGGCATATTTAAAGTTTGATCGAGGCGAGGGCTGTCACCGTTTAGATATTTTTACAACACTATTATTGAGGACAAAATAATTCCCAATAATGATTCTGTTGTGATAATGGTAGAACATTTGAAGAAAAAATATATAATAATATCGTCCGTCAAATTAATCTTTAACTTTGTGTGTTTTGTCTCTTTTTGGCAAATGCATTACACCTGAAGTGTAGGAAGTTGGACAGAGCCCGTAAACATAACCATAAAAAAGCATGATTACAGAGGTGCTGGATTATTTACAAAATATTATCATTGTGTATTATTAAGATGAAATCAATATTCAAGTTTTTGAATATTATGGTAATGGTCATTGCCGGTATCTGATGACTAACACTTGAGGTTATACGGACATAGAGGGCTAGGTGTATTTTGTTACTGTCGGACGGATTAAGGCTAGCTGTTTCCTACTGTTTCCATTCGTTTGTGCTAAGCTAAGCTAATCGACTCCTGGCTGTGGCTTCATGTTAAATACACATTTACCTCTCCACCAGAAAGAGAAAAAGCACACTTCCAGAAAATTATTACTGATTGCAAAGCTTTTCAAAATGGATTGTTTCTTAAGTGAAGACAAATTAATGTTTGTTATTTCAAATGAAGATTTTACAGAACTTTGATAATGCCAGATGGTAAAATGCAACTGAGATATTCCTGCAGCCAAGAAAGTAAAAACTTTGATGCAGTTGTCTCTCTGAACTTATATTCTTTCCATTGTACAGACATAGAAAGAGAGCGAGCAGTATTTCTGAACTCTGTGTCTCTCATACAGTATCTGCCATCTGGAAACTCTATCAGCTTTAAGACCTGGGTTTCATTTTTACAGTAATCAACAACAGATTCTCAGCTGCAACAAGAAACTAGATTTATGTCATTTCGGGTTTTTCCTAAGGTGACTGGATGACCTATAAAACAAAACCGCAATCTTCGTATACAATCAATCACCTAAGAAATATCATATATAACACAATGTGACATTGCAATGCTCTACTCATTCCGACAAATGCATCATTTAGACAAATTGACCTCAAACTGTGCAGAGAGTTTTTTTTTGGAGTAACTCTGTAATACTCACTAAGGATTTCGACACATCTAGCATGAGAACCAGAGATTCAGCCGCACAAAGAGGCTGTTTTTCACGACCTGAAATGATGAGGAGTGCAATGGCTCAGCAGTCCTGCAGATATCTGACACCACTGTTGAGTAGAGTAGGAGAAAAACCCCATTCATTTCCAGCTTCTGTATTCATTAACAGTGGATTCAGTATCAGAGCACGGGGGGGAAGGTATTCAGCCCAATATACACACGTTTCCAGTTTTCATAAAACACTGGGTTTCAATTACCTGGGAGTCTATGGTAAGAGGGAAGGGCGGAAAAAAAAAACGGCACAACTCGACTTTCAAGAGCTCGTGTTGACCTAAGGAACAACCTTCTCTCCCTCCCAGCCTCTGAAAGGATCCCCTCATGGTCTCAACTAAAGCTGTGTGCTCTCCAGGCTCCACTGATTTGGAGACACAGCAGTCCTTGAGTTTCTGAAAGACCACCCTTTAAAATACTGGTTTAACTCAATGGTCAATTCTTGAGTGAGACACAGAGGCACCTTTTTGGCTGCAGTCGGATTTCTGTGCGCTATTATTACCACTATTTGTACTCTTAAATACTGTTATTGCTCCTGTTATACAACTCATCTGCTTGTATGCAGCAGCAGTAGAAGTCTTGAAGAGCTAAAAACGCAATTTGCAAATTTCCCATTTAAGTTTCCGTATCTAAAAATACAGGATAAGGTTAATTCCTTGAAATGGTCATTAGTTCTTCCTATGGTAAGCTGAAAGAATGTGGTAGATGGGGATCACTATGAGTGGATGATGTGGTTTCCATCTGTTGCTGGTTCAAAGGTTTTTACTTAAAAAAGACTTTTAACACTTGGAAAGTTTTCTGTATCATGTCTTCGGTGGTTCACTGACAAGAATTATAGGGTTTTTCGTCTTTTGTACAAGGAAACATGTTCTTGCTGAAACTGCACATACCATTCTGCATAAACTGAGGGTTTGAGAACGAACAGTACTAGATGTTCGGAGCTGACCTTGCCCCTTATCCTCCTGCATCAGAGAACATTTGGAAAGGAAAGTAATACATTCAGCTGTCAGACTTGCAAGAACTACTGTTGCTGAAAAAAGTTATTTCCATTCTCTCATTAACTCGCTGAATATTATGGCAACACGCCTTTTTGTGCCTTTATCTAGGTACAAAGGAAAGTCATCTGTAACTCTAATAAAGTGTTATATGAGGGCCTAGAATTGTTTCCCAGGAGGAACAATACATCATCTAAACTGCGAGCTACATTTATTACATTTACCAAGGTTATGTCTTCCATATTTGTTGTTGTCCATACATTATAGCTCAAACAAGACAAAGAAGAAGGTTGATGATATTCGCTCTTCTTTTTCTGACTCACCTTTACTCACCGCTGGGTCACCAGACCCTCCTTTCACCCACACACTGACCTCCTTCTCCCCTCTCTCTCCAAGTGAGGTTCTTACCCTCTTACCTCTGCCCGTCCTACCACCTGTCCTCTGGACCCTATCCCCTCAAACCTCCTTCAGACTATCGCTCCTGATATTCTACCGTTTCTCACCCATTTCATCAACACTTCTCTAACTTCTGGTCACTTTCCAAACAGTCTCAAGGAGGCAAGAGTAAACCCTCTCCTAAAGAAACCCACTCTCAACCCGTCTGATGTTAAAACTACAGGCCTTCTCTCTCCTCCCGTTCCTGTCTAAAACACTTGAACGCGCTGTCTTTAAACAACTCTCCTGTTATCTCCATCAGAACAACCTTCTGGATCCGCACCAGTCTGGTTTCAAGGCAGGTACAGAAACTGCCTCCTTGCTGTCCTGAGGAACTGCACACGCTAAAGCAGCTCCCTCTCCTCTGTCATCATCCTTTGGACCTGTCTGCTGCATTCGACACGGTGAACATCAGATCCTCCTTCGCACTCTCCAAGAATTGGAGTTTCAGGCCTGCACTTTCCCTCCTCACCTCATACCTCAAACCGCACCTACAGGGTACTTGGAGAGGGTCCGAGTCCGACCCTTGTCAATTAACTACAGGGGTCCCTCAGGGCTCTGTTCTTGGTCCCCTCCTCTTCTCCTTGTACACAAACTCGCTCGGTCTGTCATTAGCCCGCATGGTTTTTCATACCACTGCTACGCTGACGACACCCAACTAATTCTGTCCTTTCCCCGCTCAGAGACCCAGGTCGTCGCACGCATCTCTGCTTGTCTGCTGACATCTCTCAGTGGATGTCTGCTCATCACCTCAAGCTCAACCTTGACAAGACTGAACTGATTTTCCTTCCGGGAAAAGATTGCCCCACTCTTGATCTAACAATCAACATCGGCACCTCTGTTGTTTCCCTGACTCAGACTGCAAGGAACCTGGGTGTGATCCTAGATAACAAACTGTCCTTCACTGCAAACATCGCTGCTACAACCCGCTGCTGCAGATACACGCTTTACAACATCAGGAGGATACGTCCCCAGCTGACCCAGAAATTAGCGCAGGTTCTGGTCCAGGCTCTCGTCATCTCACGCCTAGACTACTGCAACTCCCTCCTGGCTGGTCTACCTGCATGTGCCATCCGACCTCTGCAGCTCATCCAGAATGCAGCGGCTCGTCTGATCTTCAACCTTCCAAAATGCTCCCACACCACGCCGCTCCTCCGCTCCCTTCACTGGCTTCCAGTAACTGCTAGAATCCACTTCAAGACTTTGGTACTTGCGTAGCAGGCACTGCACTTTCCCTCCTCACCTCATACCTCAAAGACCGCACCTACAGGGTAACTTGGAGAGGGTCCGAGTCCGACCCTTGTCAATTAACTACAGGGGTCCCTCAGGGCTCTGTTCTTGGTCCCCTCCTCTTCTCCTTGTACACAAACTCGCTCGGATCTGTCATTAGCCCGCATGGTTTTTCATACCACTGCTACGCTGACGACACCCAACTAATTCTGTCCTTTCCCCGCTCAGAGACCCAGGTCGTCGCACGCATCTCTGCTTGCTAGCGACATCTCTCGTGGATGTCTGCTCACACCTCAAGCTCAACCTTGACAAGACTGAACTGCTTTTCCTTCCGGGAAAAGATTGTCCCACTCTTGACCTAACAATCAACATCGGCACCTCTGTTGTTTCCCCGACTCAGACTGCAAGGAATCTGGGTGTGACCTAGATAACAAACTGTCCTTCACTGCAAACATCGCTGCTACAACCCGCTGCTGCAGATACACTCTTTACAACATCAGGAGGATACGTCCCCAGCTGACCCAGAAAGCAACGCAGGTTCTGGTCCAGGCTCTCGTCATCTCACGCCTAGACTACTGCAACTCCCTCCTGGCTGGTCTACCTGCATGTGCCATCCGACCTCTGCAGCTCATCCAGAATGCAGCGGCTCGTCTGGTCTTCAACCTTCCAAAATTCTCCCACACCACGCCACTCCTCCGCTCCCTTCCGGTAACTGCTAGAATTAGGGCAGGGCGATTTGGCCTAAAAATTAAATCTTGATTTTTTTTTCTAACTAATGGACAATTTTCGATTTAAACCTCGATTATTTTCTTTTTTTTTCTAAACAAACCAGACCAAGACAAAATTGAAATACATATTTTCTTTATTAACACAATAAAAATAAATGAGATTACCAAGTTGACTTTTTTTTTAGAGACATCCGGTAGGGACTTTTTTGAACATTTTACTTTATGGTTGTTTATTATAGCCTGTCTCGACCGTCTAGCCCATCAGGGTGTCTGTTACACCGACTCAAAACACGGCGCAAGCTCTTCCCAGATCGACGCCGGGTCTGTCAGTGTGTTCGTGATGGTGCTGTGATGTTTGTCTGTGGCGGGGTGGACTGTGCTGTGATGCCACCGACTTTCCGTGATGGCAATTTTCGGCTTAAACTGCTCTAAATGTAGTATGATCGGGCGCGGCGAGGCCGTGACAAGTACAATGCCGCACAAGTGCATGATGTACTAAGAGAAATGGGTACCTACGTCGTTATTGTTGCCTGGTATAGGGAATGACGGTCGGGTGCCTCGACATTATTACCTCTATAACGTGTACAAACGACATTAAGTAGTAAACAGTTTATAATATGTATTGTAACCCGCATACTCATTTAGGAGCAGTTAAGCGAAATTGCCATCACCGGAAAGTCGTGGCATCACAGCACAGTCCACCCGCACAGCACATCACAGGCACCTCACGACCACATGACAGACGCCGGGCGTCGGATCTGGGAAGAGCTTGCGCGTGTTTTGAGTCGGTGTAACAGGACCACTGATGGGCTAGACCGTCGAGACAGGCTATAATGAAACAACATAAAGTAAAATGTTCAAAAGAGTCCCTCCGGTGTTCGTCTAAAAAAGTCAAACTAAATTTTTTTAGAAACGTGTAATTACTTGTTCGGTTCACCACGCAAAAATAAATAAATAAAGATAAGAACTTGGGTTGACTAACCAAGTGTATCCNGCCCCAAACTTTCTTTTCCCTGGCCACATCAACCAGCTCTGACTGGGGGAAACCAGATGGAGGGATTATATCTCTTCGCTGGCCTGGGAGCGCCTTGGGATCCCCCAGTCAGAGCTGGTTGATGTGGCCAGGGAAAAGAAAGTTTGGGGCTCTCTGCTGGAACTGCTACCTCCGCGACCCGACCACGGATAAGCGGGAGAAGATGGATGGATGGATGGACACTGCCTGTGCCTTATTGATGATAAAATGTTTTTCTACCACTTCTGATAAATAAGTCTTTCATATTTACTCACTCGAGAATAAATGCCAAAAATCAGAAAATCTTGAAAAGAAAATCTTTACAGAAGTTCGGTTTGCTAAAAATGATTTAGTTTGTTTACATTTACTGGGAATCAGTGCTCAAAGGAGTACACAGACGTTTTACTTAGGAGTAGCAATACAACAATGACAAAAATGACACTAAACATTCTGTATAACATGTTGAATCAAAGCAAATTTCAATATCTACACATTTGGAAAAATGTAAATATCTTTAAAAACAATTAAGAATCAGTGCATAGTAACATATACCTAACACGCATTAGTGCTCTGTGTCATTCCCTTTTCCGCCACATTCAGAATGAAACAGTGCTTTATTTTCAAAGTCAGTTTGTAACAAGATAAACGAGGCTTCACTCCAGAGTATTGATTCCTCCGTGTCACAAACAGATGCTCCATCATTGACTGGGAGACACAATCATATTAGGTTGACAACAAGGTGAAGGCTGTGTTATAACGGAATGACAGCTCATCTCCTATAGATACAAATGGATTCACACTTCTTCTTCCTCTTCCTCCCTTCTCGCTACACGTTTACGTATCAGCAGCTGCAAATCATATGCAACTATTAAAACCATGTGGGTTGTATGATATGTTGATTTGTATTCTCTAAGTATTCTGGATTTCCATTGTTGTGTCTATTATGGGTTATGATTTGAAGCCACATGACAGTGTGCAGACTGTATGGGCCAGATTTACACTCTTGTTCCGCCTGTTGTTCTTGTGCTCTCCAAACAGATGCTCCATCAAATCTCTTTATACTTTGCTGAGCAATGGGAGTCACGCACTGTCACTCCATGGTCCCCATTCAAAGAATTTGAATATAGGAGCTGTCATTCAGGAGCTGTGTGCAGTGTGTGTGTCTACTGGTTCCTGAACATATGCCAATGACTTCTTTTTTGCATGTCTTTTTCTTTTTAAATTTGTTGTAAATTCAGCCTTCAGGTAATATCTGTGTTTATTCACATCTGGTTATTATCCAAAATTGACAGCGTTGTAAAAACATTGACCCCTTAAGAAGTCTCTTGCTAATTCAGTTCCATTTTTCAAAATGTCCTCTTATCGAGGTATCTCTAAACTGCTGCACTTCAACCATCGTTACCATTTGCCATCAGGGAGGGTTTCGCAGATCAATGCCCGTCTGTGTAAAAAAGAATTATAAATACTGATGTGTATTTTTTTCCCTTTTTATTAATAAGGCTCTTTTATATTTCAGAACATCTGAGTGTCATCTGGTCAAGTGACTGATAATGAAATGCTCTGTGCTCAGAAAACCATACACATGGAGAAGAAATCAGCTGCTCTCAAGTGAAGGTCAGGGCTCCAGATCAACCCCCCCCCCTCCCTCCCACCGGATACAATCAATGCCCCCATGGAAGTTTGATGGCATGTTAGGGCCTTTTGTAGGTAACATATAAATAATTATGATGCCAGGGGAGGGGGTTAATATTCTAAGAATACAGTCAGAATTGCTTAGATGAACTGCCCTTGTAAATTGTACATTTATTAGAAAACACTTGAATATTCTCTGAGTTAAAAGTAAAACAATATATTAAAGAAATCACAAAAAAATGCAATGTTGGATTCCCAGACCACTGAATGTCTTATTCTTGCAGTGAATGCATCAACTTAATCGACAGATGCAACAATATCGCCATTGTCCATACTGTATTCCCTTCTTTATACCTACAAGGGTCATATGGAAGCGATCGTTGATGTTGTTAAAATATCTGAATTGCTTCATGCTTGAAACCCTAAGGACTGAAGTCAGGGTTTGTGACTATAGAGGTGAGAGTTTGTAGTTGAGACATGAAATGCCTGTTTATTCTGGCCCAGGATTTGTTGGTGTTGTTGATTTATTTTAATATGGCACATGCCCTAAAGGCAAAGGCATGTTATAACAAGGTTAGATCTTCTTTTATTCAATCAGACAAAGATGCACTCTGAATAAGGTTAATCAGGTTCAATGTTCACCAGTTTCAAAGACAAAAACCTATTAGAAAAAGAAGCGGGCTCTTTTGTGCTGATCTGATTTTTAAACGGTTTCTAAATGTAAACTAATCCTGCCAGTTGATAACGCAAGCCCAGCAATAAGACAACATTGTAGCTTTCTATGATGATTACATTAAATGTAATTTTGTCCTAAATGCTAAATACAGTATGAGAGTTAGCAACGTTAGCTTATATTTCTTTATATTTTGGTAAATTAGCACAATATAAGGTATGGCATAATGATATATTAGCGGTTCCTGTCTGTACAGGATGTGCACACAGCTCTGTCACAAGATGACTTTGATACCGACCGAGGAAAACTGAACATTTTTAATGATTCTCATGCAGGATCTGGAGCATCTTGTTCTAAGATGCCCAAGAGAATTTAATGGCGCTTATTTGCAAATATAATGAACTCCCTCAGAAAAATAAGATATGACTGAGTTCCCTGAGATGTAGTGCAGCAATTGCATGCAAAATTAGGCCACATTACAATAACACTTTGTGTTTTTACACTTTTCAACTTACACAGTATCTTAGCTCCAACTGTGCTTCATAGTTTGAAACTATTCTTATTATTAATTAAGGTTGACTAGAGTGGCATCGTGCTTTCTGAGGCTTTAAGTCAGGGAACTGGCTGTGAGGCCGCAGAGTAATATAAAGTTTACCAACATTATTCTGCAGAGGCAAAAACCCCTCAGTGTATTGATTTGACCAGGGGTGTTTATTATTTATTTTACTTTCTTTTTTATTTCTTTCTCATTTTTATTTGTAGGAGGATGTACTGCATTTATAGCGCACTTTTTCTCGTCTACCAAACAATCAAAGCGTTTGACACCACATGCCAATACTCACCTAATAACACACATTAATACACTGATGGCAGAGGCACTCAACACTTTCTCTGGAGAGTGATGTGGCGCCATGCCACCCTGCTTATGTGATTTTATTTCAAATGTAACATTGCCTGGCTTTAAATCTGCAGATCATTGCTTCCTGAAAGTAATAATTTACGTCAATAAAAACGTCCATGATTTTATAGCAATCCGACACGGCTATAAATCACGTTACATGACGAAAATCTTCTGAGTCGCAATTTAAAGAGTTGGTGTGTAAATGCAAAATGAGTCGTCCTTTGTGCAGCAGAGTTTCTCTTGAATGTGTCTGTACTCATGACACAGTTTGTCTTCAGCACATCTGTCTCTACTCTGTAAAGCTGACATCATCTACTGTACACACATGTGATCCCAGGCACAAACACACACCCACTCTCCCCCCAGCAAAGGCCCTGAAGACACTTTTAGAGCATGCAATGGACGAGGGCGTAAATAAATCAAAAATCAACAACAGGCATCTGTTTTTTTAAAACTGACATGATCAGGATGCCGCCCCAAAACAGGCACATCGAAGGTCAGTGGAAGAAAAAAAGGAAACGCAGTATCGTCTGTGTCTTTCAGAGTGCAGGGAAATGGGACCAATTTTAGCCATGCCTTTTGATTTGGACCTTGCTCTACATAAATCACACTAATAAGAGTTAGACTTAATCACCAAGGATACAGATAAGGAAATGGCTGAGATGTTGCACTCTGTTGTCAAGGAAACTAGTCAGGATTGGCTGGGTGGCCTCGGGAAGCTCTCAGTAAACTGCTGACCAAAACCGTTCATGCAGCACATGGAAAAACCCTGAGAGAAACAATCATCCTCCTCTAATTCCTATAACTAGTATGATGCTTAAAATCTAACAGTTAAGACCAGATAATATGTATTTTATTATATTTGGACAAACAAAGGAAATTAATTGATTTGCCACATCGAACGTGTTATAGTACTGCACCCACAAAGATGCAGCAAATGCATTCTTAGTAAGAATAGCCACCTTTTTATAATTTCTTTCTTTCTTGTCAGATACCAACATATCTGAAATCAAAGTATCTTTTCTACAGCTTGTAGAGGAATAAACATATTAGGTATAGTTTACAGTAACACAATTTAATTTATTATCATATGTATTACCTGTAAAAAGAATATACAGATGGTTAAACTCTCTAATACTAGATGTATACATAATATATCATGTAAATACTTTATCTTTAAGGTCTGAGCCCCTATTCTCAAGCTTGTGTCCCATTTCCCACGTCTCCATTATGTCTTACGATTGAATTCTTATTAATTGTATTTTTGTTTACACTTAAACTACTGAAATTAAAGTTACCACCTGTTTTTATCTTCCTCACCTCATGTGAATCTCCTTTCTATACAGTGTAAATCTAGTGCAACTTGATATGCATATTAGACGAGAACAAATCCGGTGCATTTAGGAATGGCCGTGTTAAAAGTCTGTGAGAAATATTCCTCATGTAACTGAAAACTCTTGCAGCTGTGATATTGCTTGCATTAAAAAGTCCCTTTAGGGATAAGATATTACTGTGAGCTTGGGTATAGAATAATTCATGACTGGTGTGTGTGTGTCACACTCACATCTCTGAACGTAACTGCGACACATGATGATGCGAGCTGAATAAACATCTCGCAATAAGCATTATTACAGACCCTCATGCTGGCATTGAATATTTTGCTAAGTATGTGTTCAAAATCTGAACAGTATCTCTTTTTTTTGTGGATTTTTTATTATTAACTCCCATTTCGCTTTGTCAATTAATGAGATTTGTCTCCCTCTGGAAGGCAATTAAACAATGGACCCTGTGTTACGGTCCCTGCCAATTTTCTGACAGTCCTCCTTTATCAACACGCAACTATCTAACACCAATTACTGTCTATCTTTTCAAATACATGCAAATTAAAGTTGCAGCAAATTAACTGGGCTTTCCAGCTTATCCCGGGTACTGAAGTGTGGACCCACTGCTACTATATCTTTTATTTTGTCATTATTTCATCCTCCAATCCGAGTCAGTTTGTCCTCAAGGGTAAAATGATAGGAAAGGGTATTAACCTGACCCAAATCGTAATAACGGATTCATTTGACACTGATGTTTTTCTGTAATGTGTGACCAAGAAAAATCATTCTAATTTGTGTCTCTGAGGGTAAGTGAGAGAGGGAGCGATATAGTCTTAATACATATGTAAAAGAAATGTGAAATTCATGTCCAGAGCCCTTTCTGTAATCATAATCAGCTCGTATTTAACATATCTTCCTCTCAATGATCTAGCCCCCCCTAGTGTGTAAAGAAATGATCACGTAGGAGACTCCAGCCTCAAAGGTCCTCTTAAGACACTCATCGGCATCCATGCAGCAGACTGTTTCCACTAATGATTCAAACATTGAAACATTTGTAACATATTACAAACAAACAAACTACAGAAAATTGCTTTTTAAAAGAAATATCATTTTAATTTGAGCTTGCATCCTTACTGTGCGTTTTCCTCATACACCCCTTTTTAGTCAATTTCTGCCCACAGCTGTAACCGGTCTCTGCTGTTGCATACATTTGCTTTTCTAATCAACCAATTCCTTCAGAATTGCATAAATGTGCTCATTCAAACCACTAGGGGGCACTATGAAACAACCCAGCCAATACCAAATTAGCAGGGCGTCATAAGGGACGGTTATTACTCCAGCAGTAGCTGTTTGTTGCTGTGTTACTGAAAATGAAATTCAAAACAAACAGGTCTGTTTGGAGCACTTTTCCCTCATCCTCTCCAGCTATTCCTCCGATTTGCCCTCGTAGCCTTTTTTTCTTTCTTTCTTTTTTCGTACTCTCTTTTTTTTTTTTTTTTTCTAAACCAACCGGTGGTTATGTTGTCTGGAATATGCTAATCTGCTATGCACTGGCAACTCCCTGGGTGAAGATCACTTATTAAAAGCATAGTTGGGAGGGTTTATGCAAATTGAGTCAAATCAAAGCAAGCTTTCCCTTGGTTGGTTACCTCTTTGCATACATTGTGAATTTGAGACCAATATTTTATTCCTGATATTCTTCCTCACGCAGCCTGTGCTACTTTTACATCACCTCAGAGCTGTCTTGGTTCTGTATTTAATGTTGAATTGATGTTGCTCTGCTTTCTTTGCCCCTGTGTTGCTGCAGACAAACAGTTTGGGTGTCTGCAAAAGGAAAGTTTCATTTCCGTTGAGTCGATTGACAGATTTGTTAGAAGGAAAAGATGGATAATATCCGCTGTGGCCAAAGTCTGCCGTGAAGTAGTCTGACACAGACACTGATTAAGCCTCTTGAGATCTGAAGGGATTGTAGGTCTTAGTTGAGAGACAAAAAGAGAAACAAAAAGAAAGGAGTGAGCAGAATAAAGAACAAAACTGCAAATTGGATAGGATGAGATGCAAGTGTCCTGTGGGTGTGCTGGTTTTGTGTAACACGCTGTTCAGGTTGGACAAACAATCAGTTGTGCTTCCCTAACTCCAGACTATTAAGTGCAGGAGACAGGGGATAAGCAGATCTCAGATCATCAAGGAGGAACAGCCTGTCTGTATTGTTCGTGTCCAGCATCTACTTCTGATTCCTGGTCGTTATTTAGAAAAGTCACACTTTCTAAATGCTTCCGTTTCGCATACAGCCATGTATTGTAATGAAGGACTTAATTGGACCTCTTCACATGCATATGGGCTTTTGTTATACCACAGTAATGCAAACACACTTGACTTCTGAACTCACCCCTGCCCTTTACCGCGCCTTGTGCTGTGCAAAGGTGAGTCCTCTATGTTCCATATTTATATTTTGAAAGTAAATTAAGTAAAAAAGAGCAGGGGTCAACGCCTTCCCTCCACGAAAATAAGCAGACTCTGCAGTCTTGTGTTGAGTACTAAATATATATCACCAGCTGATCCTATTACTTGTGTAAATTGTAGTCAAACTGGGGTCTTCTAAGTAAAAGAGTAAGGTCATCAGTCATTACTCAACCGTTAACTGGAGCCATGCAGATAGATTGATTACAAATATTGAATGTTTGCCCGTGCTTCTAGAGGCATAATGCATGTCGCACAGATTTAGATTTAGATATAGCTTTATTGTCTCCCTTAGGAGAAATTTGTCTTGGGCATCGAGATAATAAACATAAAACATTTAGGACAATCAGTCATAGATACAGAACAGAGATCACATATCACATGGCAAAGAAACAAACAAGAAACATACGGTCAGGGCCGGCCCTGACCAATTTGCTGCCCTAGGCAAGATTTTAGCTGGTGCTGACACAAGATGTGTGCAACTGTATTTAGTTACCTATCCATGTGGACATGATTTAAGTGGGGGGTGGACCTAACCTCCTCTAGGGGGGTCCGGGGGCATGCACCCCCGGGAAGATTTTTTTTTTTAATATTGAAGTTAAAAGCATCAATCTGGTGCACTTTGAGAGCAACATTAGGATATCTATGGATACATCTCTCAACATCCATATGAAACATAACTGTAAGCCGATTTATTTTTTCTTTATGGATATTTTAAAAATCACTCTCCTTTTAAACTGTATTCTTGTTTATTAATAACAACTTTTTTGTACTGTCATATAGTATTTTATACCTGTTTTTCATCTATTCTCTTATAACTATAATGATCATATAAAGGTGTGCCTTTACCTCATTGAGCTGAGGTTATCAGAGCCTCTCAGTCTTTCAGGAGAGAGCTCTCTAAAGCTCTCTCCCCCGCGGCCGCTTACACAGTAAAGTCCAATGTTAATAAAAGCAAACAGAAGCTGTATACGTTTGTTGGGAGTTTGATTAATTTTAAATTAACACAAATACAAAATTAAAAGCTATAATTGAACACTAAAACCATCATTTAAAAAAAAGAACAATTTCACATAAAGGTTTTTACTGGGGCTGGGGCAGTTCAACTTATTTATTTTTTTATCTCAATTTTTTTTTTTGGCGCCCCCTATGGGTTGATGCGCCCTTAGCATTCGCCTATACTGCCTATGCCGAGGGCCGGCCCTGCATACAGGTACAGAACTTTCCCTATTGCACATATCTCTTGCATTCATACATAATCAAATATTGCACCTTCCCTACTGCATTCACACACAAATCAAATATTGCACTTTCCCTATTGCACCTATGCATAGTGTCCGTCAGATTGCACATATCCCTATTGTATCCATACCTATTTACACAAAGAGAACAAAGAGATAACATTTGACCATCTTGTCAACATGAATACAACCTTATGAAATCACACATGACTCAGTTATGACTGCAACAGATGTAATTTCTCTGAGTCTTATTTTATTATATTTTTAAATACACATGTAATACTATCATCTGCATCACCCCATATCATTACTGTGATAAATACAGTATATTGCTTTGAATCTGTTTGATAGCTCCTGTTGCACTTGCACTTGCAGGCAGACTTATTGCATGTGTGTTATGTTTTCAGATGAAGTCTTTGTCTAGACGTATTCATTTAGACAGATGCATTCCTCCGTTTCTTTGTGGGTCAATTCAGCAAGGTTTGGACTATAAGGGGATCACTTGAGCACATTTCAGCGTTTAACCCGAGCATAAACCCCATCAGCGCAGAAGAGGCAGCTGTGGATGATTCCTTAATCCAACCAGACACTGGGAGAGGTATTCATAAAGACAGAAAGGATTCAAACAGCATCCTACTGCTCAGCAGGGATGAAATTCCCAATGTGAATGCAGAAGGGTTTGCCGATTGCAAATTCTAATTGCAATATTAATCAATTACAGAGAATAAAAAGCTCATTTTTATGCCTTCCATGGGTGGCTGGCGTGCTGCTTTCCTGTAGTCGTTATTCACTGGATCGTATGAGGTTTGTGCTCTATTGTAAGAAAATGAAATGATCCCACTCAGCTTTGATATTTGCATATTCACTCGAAAACAAACGGCTTATTATGCAGTTTCAAAGTAGCTACATGTAGAACATATTGAATGTTTGCCGGACTTCTGTTGATCTAGTTACACAGAATCAGCCCTGCATTAATGGTGAACGCGGTTCAATAATGTCTCTGTCTGGATGAAAGCAGCCCCCCATAAAAACCATCAGAGGGCAATCGATGTGCTTTCATCCCCAGGACGGAAATTGCACTCATATGGCTCAGACTCTATGAAGGTCCCCCATCCAAAGCCAAATCATTAACATCAAACTTGCAGGAAAGAAATCAAAATGTCAGTCTGCCCTGCAATCTCTTGGCAGATGAGTATTGCCTCTATTTCTTATACAATTTCATTCTCCTCATATCTACTCCTAGCATAGCCTACTGTAGGCCTATTTCCCCCGGCATGTTTTGACTGCTTTGAATATGGAGAGTTTTGCATGCTGGAGAACTTTTTCTAAAGATATATTGAACAGACACTTCCTCAAATGAGCTACTGTGAATAATGGCTCTTTATTCCCTAAAGACTTCATTACCGGTACATGGTTAACTCATTTTAAATGACCTGTTCATCCAAAGTACGATACGATTTCACTCCTCCAGTGGTCTAACAATACTAATATATTTAATTAACATAGCTAATTTGTTTAATGTTCAAAAAGGCATTACAACAACAACACCATACAGATTTAACACGACTTTGTGTTGCTGACAGCGTTAAAATAATAACACTTAAAGAGTAATGAAGCAATTGGGATCGTCAAACACTCTCCCACTAAACATAACTTCCCTTATTCAATTTAGTATTTATTTATAGCTCTTCCTTCATTTGTAGTGTTGTTTTTCTGTTTTATTGCACTCTAAACTTAAAGAATTCACACTTTTCAAAGTCTATTCAAAGAAAGTAATTGTTCATACTTGCCAAAAAAAACATCAAATATGCTTCTAATGTATGTGATGGGGGGTTGAGGGAAGGGATCCACATTTATTGAACAAATATATTTTTAAGTAAAAAGGTATATATTGTTTAATGGTTTAAGTGGTTTAATAATAACCAGGGTTGTGGAGTAATGGAATACATGGATCAGGTTACCAAAACAACTATATCCTTACAGATAGATTAAAAAAAGATTGTATCACATTACTGTTACAGTTTAAATGGTGATTACTAGCAGGATTACAATGCATTTTAAAATAAAGAACGATATATTACGAAGCACATGTTCACACAGTACAACACTTCAGGGGTCTTAAAACACCCAGTGAAAATAGTCTTTAGTGAAACCACAGATATTCTTCCAGTCCATCACCTTAGCCTCTATAATGCATGGGTGGAAATGTCCTATCATTTTGTGTTCAAACAACATTACCATTCAGCGCAAGCTAAGCCTTCCAGCTACTGATATATGGTCAGTATCCAAGGAGTCAACATCGAGTTTGAGAAACATTCTCAGGTAAGTGCTTTGTAAACACCATGTTGTAGTTTCTGGTGGAAACTAACTAATACCTAGGGGGCAAAACCCAATTTTTTGGGAAATCAGACATGGAATGTTGTAAAAGGTTTTCCACCAGAAATGATATCTAGGACCTTCAACGATCACAACCTGGGTGGACAACCCGGTCAACTAGCTACTGGAAAGCTACAGTGAGGGTCCAAACAATGCAACCCCTATATGAAAAAAGTCAAGAATTCTGTCTCGATCAGATGCCATCATTCTCTTTCTGATTGAATATCTCTGTGACAGTTCATGGTAAAGACAAACTGAGCCAACCTATTGAAAGAGCAGAACATAAGCTTTCAGATGATGCCTTGGTTAAGCCTGTTCTCAATAAGGCCACTACATGAAACTGTGCCTTTTTTGTCTCTCCAAAGCATATCCATTTCACTTGTGGTCCTCTGGATTGTTTGCTGTGTTCAAAATGGGTAATAATTATAATAATAATAATACATTTGATTTATATAGCGCTTTTCCTGGTGCTCAAAGCACTTAACAAGCAAGTAAAGAAGAAAAATAACAACAAAAGTAAAAAGTGCTAAACTAGGTGGAATAAGGGTGAGGGCTTAGTGGATTAGGAGTTGAAGGCAAGAGTGAAAAGGTGAGTTTTGAGGGATTGTTTGAATGATGTGAGAGTGTTGGCAGATTGGAGTAAATATACTTAAAAGATTATTTCTATATAACATATTGAAGTGTTTACATTAATATACAGAAGGTTTACTGCCGATGCTAATTTGAATTGATTCAATGTTTACAGATTTGCCAGCAAGTGAGAGGATTTTAAGCTAGCTAGCTAGCTAGCTAGCACTGTTACTGTAGACTACAATTCTTTAATAATTTGTAAATCAGTTTTACAGTGTTAACATTTAACAACCTATTAACCTGTTAAACCCCAAGCCTGTTTTTCAGGTCTCAGGCTCGAAAATGACATTCCCAGAACAAATTACCATATCTTCCCTTCTAAATCGGGAAAATTAATAATATTTTTTCTCAAAGTAATGATAAACCTGTGAGTTGGATATAGAAGAGTCAGAATCAATATATATGTTTTTTATTTAAAAAAAAATTCAGATTGAACATAGTAAAAAACTTTAAATTATAGTGTCCGTCCAAAAAATATTTGTTACGTAGGCCTATAGTGAAAACCAACCTTGAATGATGGGTTAGTAGACTAAAAGGGTTAGGAATCCAAAGTACAACATATACTGTAATAAGTACCCTGTATCAAGATTGATGCAAACAAGTGACATTTGACCTTTTTAGACAGGTTTAGCAAAAAAACTCCACCTCCGCCGTTTCTTTGGAACCTTCTTTGGAACCTTCTTTGGAACCTTTCTTTGGTGAGAAGGCTGACTACTACCAAACCATGCATGCTCTCAGGATCCTCAGTGAGGCCATGTGGCGCTTGTACTGGCAAGCACTTGAGGCATGTGCAGCAGACAGAGAAAACACAACACTGGCAGTCATAAGTAGAAAATGTTGTGAAGATGTTGTTTGAGAAAGACACCACTGCTACTGAGAAAGTTAGAGATCATCTGATGTCACGTCCACAGATATCAATCCTACAAGAACGATGTTACTTTTCCAGGAATCTCTGAATGAGCACCCAACTGCAGTTTTCTGGTCAATCTTTCTGAGATGTCAAGACATTCTCCACAGGTTTCATCTACTACCGCGGGAAGGTAACTGGGAAGATCTCTGCGAATCAGCATGGATGCTACCTTATAACTACAAGCAGGACACTACAAATATGGAGCAGCCTTTTTGCTTCTGTATTTGCTGAGATGAAGAAACTGCCAGAGACAGCCACAGAGGAACAATTGATGCCACTGATGCAGGTGCATTTGTTGGGAAGGAGAGCAGATGGAAACCACAATGGTGTCTCTCCTGACATGCTTTTGGGCAGACATATTATGCAATGCCAAGGAGGCAAGTGGTCTGGATGGCATTACACTCATCGTGCTGCCAGGATGATGTGGGTCTACACAAAACCACTCACTGCAGCTATCTCTGCGAGCTCAAGTGTCATGCTGCACCTTCCTGCTCACCAAGTTTGAGGTGTCAAGAGCAGATCAGTCTTCCATTGTGGTCGTACTGTAGCAGTTGACCTGATAGCCACAGAGGGCAGCAAAATCTCTCGGTTGCTCAGAACTGTCATGAGAGTAGATCAACCACAGCGAGCGCATTTGTATATATCCTTTTATAAGGATATGCAGATGTAAGCGCCAAGTATATATGTCGTATGTATAATATATATGTATATATATGTGTGTAAATGTATTGTATATATACTACATTATATGTTCTGTATATCTATGCTATATATATGTGTGATTATATGTATCATATCTTGATATGTGCTGTATTCTCTGCATATATCATATATGTGTATATATTATTCTCATATATATTTGTATATAATATACATATATATGTGTATGTATAATATATGTGTATTATGGTATTATATATGCTGATATATACTATATGTATGTGTATATATACTATATATAATACCATATATGTATGTATATTATTATATGTGTATATATATATATATGTTAATATATACATATATGTATGATATGTGTATATATATATTATGTGTATATGTGTGGTTTGTGTGATGTGTATATATATATATATATATTTATATATATATATATATATATATTATACACACATATATATACACACATATATATAATATTTATAATATATAGTATATAGCACACATCACAAATACACCATATTTACCCAGGGGGCAACACCCAATTTTTGGGGAAATCCGACATGGAATGTTGTAAAAGGTTGGTCCACCAGGAATGATTATCAAGGACCTTCAATGATCACAACCTGGGTGGACAACCCGGTCAAACTAGCTACTGGGAAAGCTACACGTGAGGGTCAAACAATGCCAAACCAACCCTATAATGAAAAAGTCAACAATTCTGTGCTTCGATCAG
>NW_011358926.1:456266-457147 GCF_000735185.1 Notothenia coriiceps | reverse complement strand
GAAATATTTTGAAATTTATATTTTGAAATGTATCATTCTGCAATACGAGTACATTTATTAAGAGACAATTCTAATGCACCACTTTTAAAAATGTGTACTTTTGTTGTATTTTTTTGGGGAAAAGTCCTTAAAGGTGGGGTAGGTAAGTTTCAGAAACCGGCTCGAGTGCACTAAAATTTGAAAGTACACAGCCAAAAATAATCCGCCCCTTCCTTCAGACTTCCTTACAGGCCTCCTCTGCGAGAGCAGGCTGCAGTAACGTTACATATCAGGCAAAGCTAAACACATCTAGGTTAGCAATACTACACAGCCAAAGCAACTCCGATATTGACTCTGGTTTGACTTCTCCTAGTTTCCACTTTCTTTTTGTTCTTAATTTGCTCAGTTATATTTTTTTCTTTTGCGACCAGTAGACGATGTTGAACCTAACTCTGCCATGGTGAAAGTGGCTGCCTGTTGCTGGCGAGTCATTGAAGTACTGCTGCAAATGCACGCCCAATGACGGCACGCCCAATGAGGGCACGAGATACATTTGTGCGTGCACGAGATGGAAGGCTGACAGACAGGGCGGCTAATCCAATCCGGACAAAAGTGTATCTTGAGTAAAGTAAAGTGTATCAAAAAGTGTATCTTGAGCCGGTTTCTGAAACTTACCTACCCCACCTTTAAATTAAAGGGTTTTGCAAAGAAAGTGGCGGCCATTTTGAATTTCGCTGCCTGTAGCTTTCCAGTCTGTAAACTGAAAAATCTGTAAACCGCATCGGCAGCAAACCTTGTGTATACTAATGTAAACCCTTCAATATGTTATATAGAAATAGTCTTTTAAGTATATTTACCCATTTTGAACACAGCAAACAATCCAGAGGACCACAAGTGCATTG
>NW_011358926.1:428345-456237 GCF_000735185.1 Notothenia coriiceps | reverse complement strand
ATGACTGAAAATCCTTTCTGTCTGTGAGTGCAAATACATTTTCCCCCTTAAATAAATCAAACAACTGATGGTTACTTCTCTGTGGTTACATTTCAACCACTTCCTGCCATACCCAGGGGGCAAAGTCATTTTACAGACATGTAAAAGGTTGTCCACCAGAAATGATATCTAGGACCTTCAACGATCACAACCTGGGTGGACAACCCGGTCAACTAGCTACTGGAAAGCTACAGTGAGGGTACCAAACAATGCAACCCCTATATAGAANCCAGGGGGCAAAGTCATTTTACAGACATGGAATGTTGTAAAAGGTTGTCCGTTGTCCACCCAGGTTGTGATCGTTGAAGGTCCTAGATATCATTTCTGGTGGACAACCTTTTACAACATTCCATGTCTGTAAAATGACTTTGCCCCCTGGGTATGGCAGGAAGTGGTTGAAATGTAACCACAGAGAAGTAACCATCAGTTGGTTGATTTATTTAAGGGGGAAAATGTATTTGCACTCACAGACAGAAAGGATTTTCAGTCATGAAAATGTGTGTCATCAGCTGTGGAGATGTATGCAGAGCTCTAAAGTGGCACATTAAGTTGTCTGAGGAACATACTTTAATTGGAGTGTGTCTGGTTTAAAGTCAGAGTGTCTTGTTACAAGCTTTATAAAAAAGTGTCTTGACCTAACTTGTCTTGAGTCCCCCAGAACCTGAAGCAACTTTAGAAAAATGATGGAATACTGGGGCTAACAGTCAATATTCAGGATCTATTGAGTTATGTTACTGTATGATGCATTCATTCTAATTAAGTAAAAATGTATAGGTCAACAAATAAAACGTCATCCTTAATATCCATATATATCTTTTTTGGCTAGGTACTTTATTGGGGATGTTTTTACAAAATTATTAGATATATAGGGAGGGAAATATGACCTGTTGAATGTCCTATCAGACCAATAAGAGATTGTGAGTGAAAGACAAATACGTAATTACTATGAAGTGGAAACTACAGGGACATTGTTTGAAAATGTTTGTGACTATTCCAGGTTAGCCTTGTCAGACATTTGTACAGTGAATATTGTAAAGATTGCATTGACAGCACTACGGTGGAGAACGCTTTGCATCCCTTATCTTACCAAAAGTAATAGTTTTCTCTATGGTCACCACCTTTCCAAAACAGGATCAAACAGGTTGTTTTAAGGTACCTTTAGCAGATTATGGAGTCATATCAATGCGTTTTGATAGAAACGGACAAACAATACTCCTTTGTGTTGTTTCGGAGGATCAAACAGCCTGTTGTTTTTTGTTTATGGGGTCTGAAATGGGATTATACAGCAAAATTGTGTAGTTTTATATTTATGCAACTCCTCTCCCTGTGCTGTCGATGATGTCAGATCAAACTACATCACACCAGCGTCTCAACTGCAAATCGTTTTAATATGTTAAATAAAAAAGTCATTTACGGGCCTTGCATAGTGGCATGAAACGTTCAGTCATTCAACATGGGTTCACTCCTAAATTTCCCCTCAGGCGCTTGTTTAATGCATCTAAGATGTAACCGTGTTCATCCCTGGCTCTGAAGAGCTTATGGCCTCTTAGAGGGGCCTCTAGAGTCAACAGTCCGGGTTGTTTTGTCACCGAAGAGCTGCACATTAAAGGTCACATGTCATGGCCATTTCCGATCATAATTCCATTGTTGAGGTATACTAAAATAGAAAAATACTGTGCAATTTTCCAAACTCACATTGGTTTCGCAAACAGCATCTCTGTAAAGTATGTGTATTCAGCAGTATTCAGTCAGTCAGCAGGGTGTTGACTGAAAGTGTCAGTTGCTGGCCTGCTAAGTTAAACTGCTTGTTAAAACTCAACCTCTCACACAGAGGAGTCTGAGCCTCCAGTCTGAGCCTCAGGGTCTGCAGCCGCCTGTTGCTCTCTGCGGTATCACTGCATTTAATATCGCGCTACCCGGCCTATGACNTGTAAACTGAAAATCTGTAAACCGCATCGGCAGCAAACCTTGTGTATACTAATGTAAACCCTTCAATATGTTATATAGAAATAGTCTTTTAAGTATATTTACCCATTTTGAACACAGCAAACAATCCAGAGGACCACAAGTGCATTGGTTGACATGGATTTAGCTTTGGACGAAAAAGGCACAGTTTCATGTAGTGGCCTTATTGAGAACAGGCTTAACCAAGGCCTCATCTGAAAGCTTATGTTCTGCTCTTTCAATAGGTTGGCTCAGTTTGTCTTTACCATGAACTGTCACAGAGATATTCAATCAGAAAGAGAATGATGGCATCTGATCGAGACAGAATTTCTGACTTTTTTTCATATAGGGGTTGCATTGTTTTGACCCTCACTGTAGCTTTCCAGTAGCTAGTTGACCGGGTTGTCCACCCATGTTGTGATCCTTGAAGGTCCTAGATATCATTTCTGGTGGACAGCATTTTACAACATTCCATGTCTGATTTCCCCAAAAAATTGGTTTTGCCGGGTATTAGTATTAAAAACAGGATAATATAATATTCTTTAATAATAAAATACTTTGAAAGAACCATTCTGTAAAACAAGTACATTACTTTTATTACATAGAGTATATGTTTATGCTGATAATTTTGTTCTTTTACTCAAGTAAAAGTGTGAATTCAGTATGTTTTCTTGTAATGGAGTAATTTAAAACCATAGTATTTTTACTTTTACATAAGTACAGGATCTGAGTACTTTATTCACCTCTGTTTGTAGTTTACTAGTTGAAATAGGAAGCAGTTCTGCCTGAATTTGCTTGTTGCTTTTCTTTTAGGTTAGTTTCGATCTTCTTTTAAAAACAAATGTCTATTGTTTTTTAAAATGAACAAAAAACTGTGTATGTTTAATATGTTTGGTATAACTCTTCTCTTGCGTTTATTCGCATTGTATTTGATATTTAGGTAATCCAAAAGTAACAGAAAGTAATTGGGTTACATTACTTTTACATTGTGTACTTATCACATTAGGGAAGTAGTAATTGTAACCCTCCCATCCCCTGATAATGACTTGTTCTCTGTCTTGTCCTGCTGCACGATGTGTTGCACAGAAGAGTGTTTTCCCACCTGCGTCTGAGATCTTTTGTATAAAAATCATGAATACCATCAGAGTATACTTGTCAGGGCATTGTCTGCTTATTCAAAGCACAGGCGGACCAAAGAAGAATGTTAATTTATTGAAAATGTGGTGAATGTTCAAACAGTGTAATAAAGCACGTAGCATCCACTGTAGAATTCATCCTTTTGATCATCTGGCATTCATGTTAAGTTCAATGTATGCCAAGGCCTCCTGTGATGCATCCCGCAAAAATACATACAAACTTTCCTCGCTGCCTTGATTCCTCTTCTTCTACCATATTTAATTTCTTTGTGCGACATCGAATAGTTCTACCACCTTCAGTTCAATTTATTGTGTTCTTAAAGTGGAAATGTTACGTGTTGTTTTGAAAGAAAATTACTTGCATTTATCACCACTCGTTGTCTTGGCAGTGTGCATTTTCTAGTACCTCTGCAATGCTTAAGTACAATGTTACAAAAGGCAAATGACAACCTAAAAATACCACTGGACCACTGTTGTGCTAAATTGAAATAAATCAAAAGCAGATGACGTATGATTGCAACAATGAAAGTATAATGCTAATAGCTGTAATCATAGGATCACTGTTTTTTTCTTTTAATGGATTTTGATTGACATATCCTTTTTATATTCAGTCGGGGTCCACGTCAAACCTGAGCTGCACTTAAGGTTTATGTGGGATTTGTTCTTAGGTTTCTAAAGGCTTTTTATCTCACGCAACAGAAAGTGGTCTCAGATTTCTTCAGATTCATTGTTTGAATATTAACTTTGTTTGAATAGTGTCATTCATATTGATCCAAACACATTACAAATACATCTCTAATTATCTCTCCTCCAACATACCTTTGAGAAATATTCAATCTGCTGTCAATACTTGGTTGGCTTTCTGACACAGCATGTCAATATTTCCTTCAATTCAGAAAAGCATCATTCTAAGAAATGTAATTTGTTTCTAATTTTAGTCTGCTCCTCTAAGGAAATTTCTGAAAATGGCTGGGGGGTTAGGGTTAGAAGTATCTCCTTTTGCTGATAAAACAGGACACACCATTTTAACAACTGCTAATTCCACATATATCTGCACTTTATTGGCTGTGAAAGTTATCATACCACTAACATATCAAGCTTTAAAGCGATTAAAAATATATATTTTTAAAACAATGTGACTTTAAGGTACCTGCCAGGTGTTTATTTTATTTTGTCCACCTTATTCATTTCCATGAGTAATCTAAATAACAGAAATACTCCTGTTCTCTATAATGCCAAAGTTCAACAACACCTCAAAGTTACTTGCATCATGTTACGATATATTGCAGGACTGTTGTATTAGACCGATTTATTTAAAATATGAAGTCTTTGATTATAATTGTGCAGGTTTTTTTTTTTATTATCTGTATATTATGCTTAGAAAAGTCTTCATCTTTATGACTGTCAAATGCAATGGGACATTTTGCTCTAGAGATAAAGTGCAATTATTGGCTTTTGTATGTCAAAAACAGTGGAAAAATATCAAGGGACAATTTACGCGGTCAACACACACAGGCAAAAACACCCTCTCACAAACACACGCGCTCATCAGGGACAAGGATACAATCGTTTTTCTTGACATTAATCAATGTTGACGTTCTTATTTCCAGAGGTATCGCTTTTTTTTTTCTTTCACTGCGAACTATGAGATGAACCGAATGGATTTTCTACGACATTGGCTGGATCGGGCGACACAGATGCCTCGGTCAATAGGCCAGAGCTGCTTATGGACTCGGAGCAGAGGACAGTGCCAACAGAGCCGGATCAAACAGCTTGATCTGTAAAGGACTTGACTCAAGACACAAATTGACTGGAGGTGCAGGAGAGAGCACCTCTCCAGCAGTCAGATAACTTTCACAGTTCATAGACACAGGGAGGGACACATATTTGGAAGTGTGCCACAGTCATTAAATCCTGGCTATTTTTGTATTCTGCACACTCACATCTGCTGAAGATCTGTCAGCCCGGTTCTGATATCACGAGGAGCGGAATCACCTTTGCCCCCGACCCCCTCCCATGTTTGTGACTGAGGGACTTATGCTATTAGACACCACAGGAAAGGCTTTCACTCCTGTTACACCCCTGACTCCTGATTGAACACCCCAGCGCTGTTTCCAGGAGAGTGGTCTGCTGCTAGAGGCTCTTTGTGTAGTAGTAGATTATTTGCTTCCACTCAGATGGATGTACTTTAGATGACATTAAACAGAAGCAATATGGGATCTGCCCGGTACCAAACCCATCCCCCCTCCCCCCTCCCCCCTCCTCCCTCCTCCCCTTTGAAGAGCGTGGGAGAGTTTCATTCCCTATTCATCTCGTAAATCTAACATCTTACAATCAGTGGATTTCTTTTTTTTATCCATAGGAGATTTGACGTGAACTCAATTCTCACATGCACTTTAAAAAAAAAAGAAAATGTTGTTTGCGTATGTATCCTCAAATTGGCAATCATCTTGTTTGAAACGAAAATTGAACTCACTTTCAGCGTACGGTCCTAAAACATGCATCTGCATAGATCTGGCAGGCACTCTGCTAAGTGTTTCTAATGTCTTGAGAGAGAGTAAATAAAGAGCCCTAATGTGTTCAAGTGCACACATCTAAATAAGACTTGTCAAGAGAACATAATCTGCTCTTCCCATGATGCCTCGTATTTTGTGATGGCTTGTTTGTTTTGCGTTCAAGGGATGGCTTTGAAAGGGAAATGATAGTGATATTTTCTCGTCAAACGTAATGACTTCCCATTTGGAGATGTTAGAAGTCTGCAACAGAGGGACATTGTGCATCCAGATAAGCTTCAGGCCTGGACAGGCTCTATTCTCAAGTGTTTATGATCACAACATCGTTTGATAACAAAGATACAGAAAAAGATTAATTAAAGGGACAGCAACATTTTTACAATATCTACAGTAGCTTAGTCAGTATATTACATTTGCTTCACACACACAATAGTGTCAGTTTGAATATGAGAGAGGAAGTACTCAACTGTCTTTTTTCAAGATCGGAGAACATTTTAGGGTTTTTGAAAAAACTTATTATTCCGCTGCAATAATTGCAAACAATTCCTTAATTTGTCATTAACATGGTGTCACGATTAAAAAAACAGATTCAATCTTTCAACTCCGACTTTATTAAAATGTTGAAGAGCACTCTAGAGTCACACAATTATCACACTACAAGCTCAACCTTAGATAATTGAATATACAAATAAAAGCATTTTTAGAACATATATGCAGTTGAGCCATTGTTTTTCCCATTTAACTGCAGCTAAATATCACCAAGGGCCATTTGTCTTTAATTTAATTAGAAATAGAGGCAAAGGGCAACAGTAACAAATTGAATTGTTTAACTGCAGCTTAACTTGCAGACGTGTTTTTTGAAATAACTTTCTGTACGTTATTATTATGCAGTGAGGTGTATCACAGTGTCGCCTGGAATGCAAATTCAATGCAAAACCATAGGGTGTTGTATATACTTCAGTACAGCGGTGTACAAAGAGTCCAGAGCACCTGCAGAGTCCATATAAAGCACACTGTCTGTCAGAGGATGGTCTCCAATATGTATCAGACTATAGAGAGGCATGCTGCAGAGTGTTTGTTGAGGGTGTGACGTTCTGTTTTTATTAACGGCCGACAATTTCAACATTTTATCATAATCACCTCTATACAAAGTGAGACAGCTAGCATGTAATTATTTTCTGTAGGACTACCATACAGCAGGCTAAAATCACTGCTCAACAGCACAATATAATTTGTATTCATATAACTGCAGCAAAGAGACGTAGACCAGCGTTGGCGACAAAGGAACTACAGTACAATCGTTATTCAAGGCTGTTGACTGTTCATCTCTTTTATTTCACTTCAGAGAAAGCTTTACCTGTTTTTGTTATGATGTTGTGTTTGGAGAAAAGGAAACATAATTGTCTCAGGTTTACAGATTAACTCGTGTTGGTCCGACAAGTGTTCTGAAAGGCTGAGGGTATTGGGTTGCAGGCAGAAAGCAAAACAAATACAATAGAAAGCAGAACGCCTAAAACTTGTTTCAACCTTTTATGATCAATGTTTCGCTTCCTTCAAGATTAGAGGATAAAAACAGTCCCCCCTCTGGCTTTTAATACAAACTAGGAGATGTTTTACAAAGCAATCAAATTCAGGCAAAATGTCATAATAATAAATAAAAAAACAACTACAAACCAGAAAGCCATTTTAAATTCACTACAAAGATTATCAAATATTGTTGGTGTCAGGCATTGGGTTGGCTTCAGTTGGATTACTTTGATATGTAACACCTGTCCCAGTTTGTGTGTTTGCAAGCCAGCTGACTGTTCATTAGGGCAGGTTACGCCAGCTTTTAAAACAGCAATATTTATTAGATTTTCTGCTCTCAGTGAGTGTTAACTGTGCCACAAAAGAACAATGGTTTTCAGATCATTATGAGACAGAACTCAAAAGTACAAATACAACTTTTACATAACATGTAAGAGTTATTGTTCTGTTTTTATTTTTGAATGTTATCATCCACAATGAATCAGAAATTCAGTATTTTTTTCTATTGTGATTTTTTGATAATAGATTATTTCTTTTGGCAGAAAGTAGGAAATTGTAAAAAGTAAAATCTAACAACGTGACCGAGAGCATAATTTGTTTAAAAATCCTATCTGGATTTTACATTGTGAGTTTAACATTTTGAAAAGGGCTTCACACTCAATCCCATTCGATTGAGATGAGATAATATGCTCAAATTCTCAAAACTGATTTAAATTATTGTAAACAAAATGAATTGTGTTTAAACTCCATGACCCGATTACCCTGCCCTTTTTATGATTGTTTTATCCTCTATTGCACATGATTAAATGCCAATGCCACAGAAAAAATGCATACTATTTTCAGCTAGTTTTAATGATTAAAATTGTCACTGGTCCAGTTTTCGCTTCAATCGGCCCAGCATATGAATGAGATGACCAGGTTTGGTCGCAGCTACTTTTGATGAAAGGAGAGAATTCATTAATTGAACTGGTAAAGCAATTATGAAATATGTATATGGAACACATTGCATGAGCTGATGAAAGGCTGTCATTGTCCTGATGGCTGGTTTTAGCATTGACATTTTAATTGGTGATTTTCAGCTCTCATTCTGCACCAAAAATACACTGCACTGACGGCAGAGAAAGTTTCTAGGACATTTCCGTGAGAACGATAGCTTCTAAGCTGGTCACATACACAGTCATGCACACACACACACACACACTCACACACACACACACACACACACACACACACACACACACACACACACACACACACACACACACACACACACACACACACACAGTGGAGCATTGAAATTGAGTAGTCTGACTGAGCCTTGTGTGGGCTCAGTGACAGCGTTGATTAAACATTAAGGAAGAGATATAATGCCATTTTACCATTGTGAGTTATCCAACCCCTTTGTACTATCATTTCATCTTTGCCCTTGAACTCAAACACATTGCCGGCTGACAGGATAGAAAGAATAATGATAATGAATTATGTATAAATGCGAACTTGAATTCATCTTTATCCAACTTTGGGAAGTTGATGCGTTCGAGGACCCCTGATAGTCATTTGTCATGCAGCTGACAGGAAACACTGCGGTTGGTACTTGTAAAAATGGGCTCAGTGTCTGTGCCAAACAGAACAGTTTGGCTCAGCGGGGATCCTGATCCTCCTCATCTTTGGTGGGCATGACATTACAAGAGGGACAGATGTCTCTACTTTTACTTACTTTAACCCCTTTCTTGAGATGGATTTGGAAGAAAGCGGCACTGTTTTTAAAAAGGGAGTGTGTTAGATATAACAATGCTAAATTACCTGGTCTGTTTACTCTTATCTCATAATACACAAACAAGAGCAAACACAGAAAATACTGGGACACCTTTTATTTTTAGGTTATTTCAACACAGCGGGTGTCCTATCTGATACCCTAGGTGTTGATTTCCTTTTTGTGCAAAACAGTAACAAAGCCTGTGATACCAGATAAAGTGTGTGAGATATTGAAGTGCAGCAGACTTTCTAAGAGAGGACAGGGTTGCCAGGAGGTAACTGACTGATTGCTGTTTTGTCTTTAACTTGTCTGATCCATCACACTGTAACCATCTTTGGTAAATAGAGGTCGTTCATGTCTTTTTCTACCCATCAATAATGTTGAAAAGCATGAGCATTGGATCCACTTGGACAATCAGAAAGATTGCACCCTAACACACTGATATATTCATAGCTTTATTCCCAGCTAGGTTATACACTTATCACTTTCATTTTGGCCAATATATTGCTGTTGGGATATGTGTAATTTTCTCTGCAGGCCTTCGAATTTCCTGGATAGCTTATCATCAGCCTGTGCCCCTTGATATCATGAACTTTTAAGCATGATATGAAAGGTGGTTTGTGTACCTCCCATTGTGAGGCAAGATTACAGCAGTTTTAGTTTCAGATGTGTCACTACCAAATTGTTTCCGGAACATATTTGCATAACTTTTTTTTCTGTCATGGAGGTTTGAATTCCAGGCAACAAATGAACTAAGATGTTGAATTATCATTATGTCCGCTATTCACCACAGTGAAATAGATACATTCGGCAGCAGTGGGCTAAACTCTCCATTTAAGCCTTAGGGCGAGCCTTGAGAGTACATTTTTATTTGGGAAAATAAATTAAGACAATTATACTGTATCTTACATGACATTATAGGCCTCAATATATAAAACATAATATATATATAATATTGCTACAAACTTAAATTATAATGATTAAATGAGCAAAACTATATGGGTGTAGTTTGATCAGCTTTGATTGACAGTCCTTAGTCACAACCCCATCACTATCATCACTTTTATTAAAATAAAAAATAAATCCTGATTGGGGAACAGAGGGAAATGACATCACCAATTTTCCCATTCAAATCTCACCCTTACAAAGCAGTGATAAGAGCACATACAAACAAATAAACAAACATAAATACAGCCATCTGTTGTGTGAAATAACCCAAACTGTTGAAACGCTGGCACGACACTTTCTGTCTTTATTATTCATAGTGAGAAACAGTTTGAGGTTTCACAGACTTAAATGAAAACCTTACATCCATACAAATAATAACAGTGGTTACCTCATAACAAACAAAAACAAGTTTGTAAAAATGTTTTTCTTCTAACCTGATAAAAAAGCTGCAATTTCTGTTACACAGTTATTTCTGCAAATCCAATTTACCCCACATTGACCTTTAAAACATACCAATGAATTATAGGTATTATCCTTACACCTGACCTACAATGTTCAAGGTGGGACGTTTTCCTACATGAACATAAGGTTAATTGATCCGTATATGTTCTTTGAATATGTAAATGACTACCGGAGCCTTAAAGTTAGGCTACATTTAAGAGAAAGTGCCCCTTGCTAACCTTGGGAATAATTAATCTTATAAATGTATCCCTGCAGTGCATGACAACGATACATATGCAGCTATGTTAATTTACATGTGCAGAGGGAGGTCCTCCGGAGCCAGGCTGTGCTTGATTAAGGGGCTATCACCCTCAATGAGAGGAATAATTATCACAACAACACATACATAAGTCCTCTATTAGATTAAGGCCCACTTTAATAGACTCACAGCAATAGTGGGAGTGATGGCTTAATGTAATTGGTTACAAGACGACATGCAGAGGGAAGCGTCACGAAAAATGAAGCAGATTTATATGACCTGCTCTATCTCAGTTCTTTTTCCTTTAATTGACCACTCTAATCGCTCCTGTCCTGTGATCTCACAAGTGTGTCATATAAATGGCTGGCGCATTCTGTTTATTTTCTCCATCCATAATACATAGGCCGGGTATCTAAATCCTGCTGGCGTGTGCAGGAAACAGAGGGGGAGAGAGAGAGACAAAGAAAGGGGGAGAGAGAGGTGGCTTGCTAATGGTGTGAGGCACACAGGCTCAGAACAAAGTGGAAGAAATACATACACATAAGCCAAGAAGAGCCACAGAGGCCACGCACTGTGGTCTGCTGGTTGAGAAGTGGTGATTTGAGAGTTTGGAGCTTAGGGAAGGCTTTAGGCAGAGTTTTATCTGCCCCTGCTCCACCAGTATTTAGCATCAGCTGCCTAAGTATTGCTTCTCCCTCACCTGACTGCAAGGTCACCCAAAATATTAATTCAGTCCTCTGGAAAGCACAAATTGCTCTCCAGTGTAACCTTTATCTTTCTTTATCCAGCAATACTGGATTGCTCTCTGTCGGGCAGGAGTCTGCGGAAAGCAATGTTTCCAGATTTACAGGTTCATTTCCACTGCAGATCATCATTTATAGACATGGCACCACCATATGTATCCCATGGAAATATACAGCAGGGAGTATATATTGTGCTAGAGCTATTTTTAACTGTGATTTATAGATTGCAACCAACAAATGTGATCGTTGCACATAAATCTGGGCTCCCTATGAGGCTTCCCCTCTTTATTTATCCATTGTCAAACCTGTCCAAATAACTGACCAACAAGTAAACACAAGAGGCTTTAGGGTGGTTATTTGAGTCAGCTATGAAGATGGTTATTTAACTCAGCATACTGTGATAATCTCTTTGAGGTAACATTATGTTACCTTTGTTTAGCTTCTAACTACACACCAAGCATAAAACAAAGGTTAAGAGCTAACTTTGGCGCCCGCACAGAAATGTTTATTGTGTGATTCTACTTCATAACAAAATATAAATAGGGTTTTCACTTTCAATGCGATGTGTTATTTACATAATGATGGAATATAAATATCCAACAAGTGTTAGTTGTATGCCGTTTTAACAAGGTACATTTTATCTAAAGGTTAGATCCTGAAGACACAATTCCTTCATATATGAAAGAGGTAGGTTGACAAAGGCTGACAACATTTATTGTTCCTAGGTTTATTTGAATTCCTCATCATCAAAATTACTGCATTCAAAAATCTATATTTTTTATTAGTGCAGTAAACCATGTGCCACTTTTCGTTCAAAATATGTATTGAGCCAACTAAAATAGTTTCTTTGTAAAAGCTGCCAACGTAACATCTTTTTCCTCGATGTTTGCGTACTTACTCACACTCCCCCCCCCCACTTATATACCCCTGAATGAGACTAAATTTTCGCCACTGCAAATTATCATCAGTTGTGTTTGTGCTTGTGGTTGCCAGATCAACGGCCAAGGGCCCCCTTTCTTGTGTTGATTGAAAACACGGTGGCTGCGAGCGTGCCCCACTCACTGCCCCGTGGTTCACTGTTAAGCTCTTGACTTCTGCACTCACATATGTATGCAACAACCAATGAATATTGCAGTCTTTAACCCACAGCTAGACAGCATCAGTGGAACACGAAAGTCATCTGTTTCATAGAGATTATTAAAAGAAATACAAATGTGCTGTGTTATCTACTCTTTTGTTTTTCGTTCTTTCCCTATTTTTAGTTTTATGTCTTGCAGCAAAGCTTTATGCATAAGCTGCTTCTCAGAAAAAACCTGTTTCCTTCTGGTCTCCTGCTTTTGCACAGCAAAGCCAGGATAAACAGGTGCCCGTTTTCAGATAATTCAATGTAAGTGAACTGTGTGAAAGTGAACGGCACGCTCTTCTACCTTTCTGCATAGTTCATGGAGAGAACAAAATAGGCGCTTTTACGCTGCACATCAAACTAAATACTGTAATTGCATAAAAAAAAACACAGTTGAGTTGTGTACTGCCTTCTTGTCTCCATCTGATCCTAGATTTGTCCAGAAGCATTACTTTTGATTTGATAAAACTCAAAAGTCACATGAAAGGTTATTTAGATGCTGCAAGATCAAAGGGTGTCTTTCTAATAACTGCGTGTTAGTAGTGTGAGCATCCACGAGCTCTGTTTTCAGATGCTGTATGAAGCTTTCACAGAACTGGGTAATTACACCTGCCAAGGGATATTCACAAAGGTAATGCTTTCCATCGCGGTTTCAACCCCCCCCCAACCCTATCTAGGCAGCTTGAATGACAGCATTGCAAAAATGGCGGAAAAGGAAAAATTAGAGTGAGTGAACTGGAATAGAAGTGTCGTGGAGGGAAGATGGATTCCTGTGCTCTCAGTGGAAAGCTGTCATAACAGTCCTCAGCAGCTGTTCTGGGAGCAGCTAGGAGTCTATGGAAATATGCCACACACACACACACACACACACACACACACACACACACACACACACACACACACACACACACACACACACACACACACACACACACACACACACACACACACACACACACACACACACACACACACACACACACACACACTCCTGCCTGCAAAGGCCCAGGCAGGAGTCCCACCTAACTGTGTCACATTTCCATGTTATTGTGGTGAAAGCCGCCCAACAGAGAGGGAGAGGAGTACAGAGAAGCCGGGGCACAGGGGGAAGATCCTTTAATTTAGTCTCAGAGGAAAGCGCTAAGCCTCTATCCTTCCCGGGAGGCAGAGCGCAGCGTGAAGCTCTATAGCTGGATGTTGCCCTCTCAAATAGTTTACTTCCATCACAGCACCTCCATTAGATCTCCTGTGAAGACGGTGATTGTGTAATAGATACGAACATATCACCTCTTTGCCGGTTTTTCTCTAACTACTGTACAGCTTAACTGGTACATTTCCGGAGTAGAAACCTGCCAAGCATTAGATTTAACAACAGCGAGTAGTTGTGGGGGGGATCCAGAGAGTAAAAGTTGTATCATCACTGATAAGACTCAGCCCCTAGCCCTATGAGACAGTTTAAACTTTATCAGAATTATAAATGCCCACCAGACACTTGTACCACGTTTGTACCGTCAGCAAAATAACTGCTCTACCAATTGTGTTCTGCCTCAGTGGCTTGCAATGACAATGTTGGCACTTTGGTTAAACACCAAATTAATGTGTGATGCTTCATTTATTTATGCTTTTTGTTTTTAGCTCAGCAAACAAACATGGTAAAGATGAGCATCCAGGTAGTTCTCAGATGAAGTTGTCTTAGATATTCTTTTTAGATATTTATAGTTCAAAATGATGATATCAAATGTTTAAATTAATTCAAATTAGTGATCCAAACACAGTGTATTTTAATACGATTGAGACTACATTTGTCAGTCTTTCTCTGTCCTCCTCTCCAGCCACACATCCCAGGCCCCCCTCATTGCCATTTTTAATGCATCCACCAGATGGCCTCGGACTTTGCCTCCTTTCCCCATCACCTGATTGACGAACCCATCTATAAACCTGTTTTCACTTCCCTTATGTGCTCTGCAGTTTCCATCCCGCCCTGCCCGCCCCCTCACCTGCATCTCTTCCATCATACGCCTCTTAGTTGATATACTCCATCAGTTACATTCATTTCCTGTCAGTTTGCAAGCTTGCAATTTTGCTTCCGAGCTTCTGTTACCTGAGACCGAACTGTACCTGCATGCACGCACACCTGCACCTACTGTAGGTGATAAAAGTTGATTTGTCAGACACTTGTGGTTAGCAAAACAGGCCGTAAACACAATGATATATTATGGGAAACTTGTTAGCAAACAGTTGCTGATACAGAACAACATTAGTATTCATTTGCAGTCGTTTGTGTCGACCGGCAAATGTAGGTTCAATATTCACTCTCCTTTCTGATCTGTTTGGCTCAACACCAACCCCCGAGGGAAATATCTGACTCTTCAGCTGCTAAACGCTCTGATATGTTAACAAGTTAGTCCCTAACTTTGTCCATGCACTGTTTGAAATTGGGTGGGGCTTAGTGGGTTTTTTGAGCCTTCAATCAGCCGCTTGCTGTGACTAGGAATGAATGATTAAATCAAAGATCAAAAGATCAAAATAACCCAAAAGTATTTGGAGCTGCAGGTTAAAGAGCAACAGCGATCAATTTCTATTTGTCTTTCAAACGATAATTAAATGTATAACATATAATTGCATCATGTGTATAAATTGTATGCACTTTGATTTATTCAGTCCATTAGAGCCACTTGTCAGTTTTATAAATCATAGGTATATCAATCTGGAGTCAACTGAAATATTTAATTGCTTTTTTGTCTGCTACAGCTTACATAATATCTCACTTGTGCTGTAAATCACTTGTTCTGTGTTCTCCTTCAGAGAGGAAAAAATGGATCTTATGCAATCAGATAAATCTTTTGGTTTCATGGTTTTCTGGCACTTAGCTTTTTAAACATTGACCATTCAAATTCACCAAGGAAAAGTGCAATGCTCATTTAGCAGGCCAAATGCTCAGATGCAGCTCATTAAACAGCATGTACGTACGTGTAAATGCCAATTTGGTCCAGTTAAATGTTGGTGTGGTCTACAGCCCGAGATATAGTTGCAAAGGGAACACTAAAATACTGCGTGAGCTTCTCCTGGTGGCGATGAGCTTAATCAGTTTTTTGTGGACTCATTGGTTAAGGCTTAAACATATCAGAGATTCATGTACAGTATATGTAAAAGACCCACACTCCAGCCTAAAAGTTATTGTGATTGAAATGTGTCATACAGAAGGAATGTTTAGACCTTGCACAAAGACTTTTAGGCTATAAATGTTGAGTAAATACACTGATGCAACATGGACAATAGGTAGGACATTAGAGAGGAATTACATAGTTGATTAATCTCTTTAGTCTATGGTTAGATTCAAGGGTGGGTTTTATATCAAAATGTTTTTTGAAATATACTGTATTCAGTTGTTTATTTCCTTGCTTGAGTTGCATAGCTGCAGGATAATACATCTGCTTCTGTATCTCAGTTCAGGCGTTTGCATCCAGTGAAGGACGCGGCCCACAAAGCTGTGTCCTTCAAAAGACCTGAAGGCTGCACCGAACCTCCCCAAATGAGCTGCTAACCTTGCAGAGACACAAATAATGCTGCATCCAGGTTCTCTTTATGACGTTTTAAAGTTATATGTTTCTCACCATGAAGTTGCCCTTTCAATGGCAACAATTAGTTAACTGGCAAAGTTTCACAACACCTGAGGTTCCTGTATACTGTATGTTATGAACTACAAAGCATGATGAACGACACAGGCCAAATACATCAATATAACTTTAATTTGTCTGTTGACCTGAGATAAATTTCATAGTTGAGTTTATGCCAGCCTTAATGAAGTGGCTTAATCATGGATATATTCACTGGTTAAAGATCACCAGCTGGGACAAAAAAACATTAAGAGGTTGGTTTAAATCATAATGCCCATAACAAAATTTGAGTATGTAGAAATGGTGGCAACACTTTTTTGGATGTATAAATATTGCTGAAATGGGCCTCTGAATTTGAAATGTCATGAGATATAACACAACAGTACTGTAAAATAAAGATGTATTCATAGTGTTAATATCTGTACAGTTGCATATTACTGTAAGTAGCATGTTTACCTTCATCTCTCAATCTAGTCCTGCAGACTTTCTGGTCCTTCCATTTCATGTGTCTTGATATTTTGGCATGAATTGACCCTGGCTTTATAATTACGGTAGCTGTCCGTTCCACTCTGGTTTTCTGAGGACAGTTTGCATTTTACACTGTGAGAAATTAGTAGTTTGGTACATTTGTCTCACTGCACAGTTTTAGCATGAGATGTACGATGGAGCCTGTACATCTGACAGCTTGGTATTCCAATTGAAAAGTAAAAGAAGAAAAATTAGGAAGTGTGTCTCATGGCATGCGTTTTAGCACTGTCAGTCTACTCTGCTGCTTGAATATGAAAGATAGTAGGACTATGGGATAATGATACAGATGCAACAAGCAAAGGTGTTGGCTTGTGGATGAATGCTGACAGCCTGCATTACTAATGTTTATTCCCATGACATCCCGATAACATGAAAAAACAATCACAATTCTATTTTTACGGAGCTTCCACTTGCGTTTAATAGCAGTGTTTTTCTACTTTGACTTGAAAGTAATGTTGCAACATGTAATCTAGATGTGTGGTGGTGGATGAGTCACTCTGTGGGGAGCTGGCCTTTACACAAAAGGTGAAATAGGAATGCTTGGTTGGCTTACTGATGAACATTGGATGTGTAGATGAGAGGATTTGGATTCGTTATGTTGTTTTGATGTTAATAGTGAGCAAAATCTTAAAAATTTTAGTGAATCATTTCCCCAACACTTATACTTTCTGCTGATTGCAAATGATGGACTCAACTGCAAAAAGACAAAAGGTAAACAAAACCAAATTGATCCTTAAAAAATCAGCATGTGTACTATTTGAACATTTTGTACTTTGACGAACCCTTAAGTCTCCAAAAACAATAAACATTCGCAGAAACCAATTTGGCAGATAACAATGCCTGCTGCTACCCGGATTGTCTCATTAATCTTCAAACAAAAACGTGCCATCAGAACGATCTGAAAGAGCTTACAATCACATAAGTAAAAAAAACAAATGTTGAAAAAGCATTGCCACAGAACACAATCCAGGGTTTGCAGAATGGTATTATATCTGGGTGGTGGATGAGATGCACCGAGCCGGGGAAGATACAGTAGCTTGAGCATGGATATTTGGTGGCGTTTTTATTCTGTTTTCAGTTTCATTTGTCCTCTCTAGCATATCTTCACGGGTGTGTATTTTGTATAGTCCTAGCGAGTTTTCATTTTTCTAATTCTGCTCAGGGTGTGTGCAGATTTACTGTACAATATATCTTCATATAGGCCTGTGCATGTTACATATAGTGGCTTTGACAGATTGAAAAACCAAAATCATTTCTCACATCACGCCATGCTGGGCAGTGTAGATTTTTGATTAACAGCTGTAATCGAACTTGAGCCCCTCTTTCTGAGCCATTTCCCCTCGGCTGTCCAAAAAAAGAACCACGTTGGATTTCGAGCTGTCTCTGACTTCAAAAGGGTCGAGATGGGAAAGAAGCGAGGAAGTGCAAATGGAGGCACACAGACAGAGAGAGGGTGGGGTAGGGGTGGTGGGAATGTACTTGAAAGGAAGACCAAGAAAGACAGGGAGACCAGAAGTGTGTGCGTGTGTGTGTCTGTGTGTGTGTGTGGGAGGGAAAGGGTTGTTGGTAGTAAGCAATTGCCTGCCAATAGACCCCAAAAGTAAGGGGCAGAGAACAGTGCACCTTTGGTCAAGTTCTAAAGTGCTCATTTAAAAAAATCTTGGAAACTTGCTGAGCGTTTTAGGCTGTATCGACTTTTCTTTCAGTTTGTGAGGAAGGCCTAAAGGAAACCCGCTGATTGTCAGAGTTAGCCCACACAACCAATGTGTAAATGTGGGACAAAATCCATAACAGGGGAAGACATTTCTTTCCTCTGGCTTCTCTCTTGTCAGCATAAAATATAACGACAGTAAACTGATACAAGCATTACTTGTTTATTATGTTGGAGCAAGGAAGATCTCCTATCAGTTGTCATTCCAAACACGTACTGGTTCCTTTTTAATTTGCCATGTTATACCGCTATAAATCTGCCCCAGCATCATACTAATGCTAACAAGGAGAGGGGGGATTTGGATGAACTCGTGTCATGCAGGTTTTATCTCTTCTCTAATCTAATCTATTCTTGTTGTTGTTTGCCATCCGCTCCTACTGGAACTAAACTTAATAAGAATACCTCTCGATTTTTTTAAGCATTCATATATTCCTCCCACAATAATGTCTGACATTCTGGGCAGTAAAGAAGTCCTGAAGCTAGAAACCAGAATATCAAGATTGTGTCAATAAGATGACTTACTGATACTGCCCCAGTGGAAACAGCGGTCACTTTGTAGATTCAGGGAATGGTTCGCAGTAACTTCAACATAACATACTAGAAAAAATATCAAATGTTAATGAGCTGCACAAATGTTCTTAGACAGAAATATCGCCCTAAAACTGCAGGAGGTGGCGGCAAATGAGTGTACCTTCTTCCTCCTCACCGGTTCTTTCTTAATTTCACTCTTTCACAAACTGTAATGCAATTATGCAGGCTTGACTGTCCATGGAAGACCTCATTATACACAAGTATGGCTTTCCAGATTTGAAGTGCTTCACTCTTCGTTTGTCTTTAAAAATAGGCTCCATTCCGAAGATGAAATGTAAACAGCATGGAATATATCATGGGAGGAGAATACCCCAGTTACAGTTGGTGGCATTGGCTAACAACTGGGTTCAAAAGAGTTGAAATGTTAATTTAAGCAATTCAAACTACACTTAGGCATAACAATCCTGGTATCTCCTTTAAGAGACAGATTTGGTATAAAGTGGGTCCAATCATTTCTTCTTGATAACAGATGGTGTTTGCTCTCCAGTGGCAATAAACAAACATGTTCATTAGAAGTGAACAGAGCAGCTTTATAATTGTATTAATACATCTGTTGGTCATATTCACTGATATATTTGAGTGTAATATATTCAAAAACATTCAGAGGCATATATGTGCATGCCCGTTTTCTCTCAGAGGTGATCAAAAATAAGTTATACTTCCTTCAATCATTTTTCCTTATGAAAATAACCCAATTCTAGGTGTGTTGCCTTCCTCTTCTTCATTTGGCAGACAACAAGCAGCCTGCAAAGGTTGTCAGTCCATCATATGGTTGACAAAGACAGACAGTCACACATATTCCTGTCCAAGTATGTCAATCTTGAGTATGAATTTCACCCAGCTTGCATGTTTAAGTAGCATTGAGAGAACTTGCAAACTCACAAACTTCCAATCTGAAAAAAGAGACACTGCTATTCACTGAGACACCACTAGTAATGATTAGTTTGTTTTGGGTCAATGTGAACCTTGTTTTTGTAGTTTTTGCTGAGATCAATCAGACACATTGACATTGCTAAAAATAGGTCCAACAATCGGAAACATGAGCTGTCAGATGATCAGGTCTGAAACCCAACTTCAAGGTTGACAAATATTATATGGAAGAGATAAACAAAGGGGAACAAAATGGTTGGGACCTGAGACCACAATTTCCTGTGCAATAAGCAACCCTGTCTATTAAAAACGATGTTTATAACCCAAACTCCCCTCGGCCCCTGGCTCTTTGTTATAGGTGATGGATCAGTCTAATAGGAGGACAAAAATGCATTATAACTTGGGTCGAACTAGTATTATGATAGGCAGACAGATTATGTTCAGAGGTTGAGAATCCAAGAATGTGCTGCTGAGATACAAAGAGGGCAACCTTTCTCTAAGAGTTCCTAAAAATGGTTTGAAGATTATTTGGCGTGTGGCGCAGTGGATAGAGCCTTGGTGTTGGGATCAGGGGATAACAGGTTCAAACCCCGCTGCAGTCAGCATGTTGTTGTGTCCCTGGGCAAGACACTTCACCCCAAATTGCTCCTGTGGGGATTGTCCACAGTATTGACTATGTAAGTCGCTTTGGATAAAAGTGTCTAACAAGTAACATGTAATGTAATGAATGTATACGGAGAACAAGTAAATTTACATTGTGTGGCAATCTTACATCAGTCAGAGCTATGGGGAGTTGCATCATTAATGTTTAGAGTCTTATATGCATGAAAAGAAGTATGTAACTGTCTGTTATGTGCAGTCATGTCCTTGCTATGGTATGATTTTGGATTTTTGTTATTGTACAGTAAAGATGTTTGTCCGATGCATGACGGAGTGCATTCATTTCACAATCAAGGCCGGTTTACAAGATGTGGGATTTAGGGTGGTGGGTTTCTATGTTTATTTTGTACAGGGAAAATGAATAGGAATTAAATGATGTGCTTTAAATATAGTAGTAATTTGTTTTGCCAATAACATAATTTGCAATGTCCATTGGAGCACCTGCTTTCGAAATAGTCAAATGTGTTTGTTTAGACAAAATCTAAGGATATATTTTATACTTTTCCTCTGGGAACCTTTAGCCCCGTTTTGTCATGCATTTTTAATAGATGTCTTATGAGCATTTTCAGCTACAGCTGTTGCCATCTTCATTGTGTGCTTCTACCCTGGTTAGGGTGTCATCCTCTTCTCTCATTACATTTTAGGTGAGTGGAAAGGCTATGTTTAGTTGTTCACACACACACACTGTTGCTCTCCCCAGTATAACGGGCTGTTTGAACAGTAGCTTTCTCTCTTGCTATTGTTTGTGTTCACCTACTGTAGCATTACCTACGCTACATGTGCTCTCCATACAGAGTCTGGACTCGTTCACTAAACTACTGTTCATTGTCTGGGCTTAGCTTGACAGGAGAAGCTAAATCGCCACACAGTGATATTTCTTTAGCTTACGTCTAGAGGAAGATTTAGATGGCTGGCTGTACTCATTTATCCTGGCATTACTCATTCCTTCCAATAGCAACACAAAATATAGCAGATTGAAACTAATATTTATGCTATATCCACATCCACAGCACTTGAATAATGTAACAATAATGTAGGCTGACCTTTTCATAGATGTAGACGTGCTAACCTGCATGTTTTCTTATTTTGTCCCACCCTCTCGTTACTAATTTTAGTGGATTGTAGATACAGTTAAACCAAAAAATCAGTTTCTTTAATGAACTGGGAACGTTATATAACATCATTGTCAAATACAGATTACTGAATGCTAAATTGGACAGTGCAAGTAGCAGCAATAAGGCTGGCAACGTTTTTTTCTAGCATGCAAAGTGTTACTGTTCTCTGGTAAACATGCAGTTAGCTGTTAGCTGCTATTGGGTAGCTCATTCCTTGTCGTTTTGAAAGCCTTAGAAGCAGTCCCTGAATCAAAGATGTCCTCGGAATTCTTTATAGAGAACCTTTAACCGAGATCAGAGTCCTCCCTAAGCTTAACCGAACGCTGTGAGTGCCTAACATAACCATAAAAAACGTTTTATCATGCATAGTTGCTAATGCGTATATTGTATTGCAAGAGTGGGGATTGCACTGTAGGGAATTACAATGCAATTCCTTGCCAGTGAACATTTTAGTGATATTCTCACTATCACCATTTGGCGACTTTGCAGATACATTCATTAACATAATGTTCTCATTATGTTGTTAGAAAACCTAATTCTGGTAAGATCACGTTCCTTGATAAACCTTTTTGCTGTTTCTTGATTAGGTGTGTATAAATGTAAGTTCCAGGAGCCAGGATTGCAATCAAGGATGTTCTAGGGTGTGCTTAGTTATTATTTTATTTCAAAAGAACAATCAACCTAATAACAATATAACCAAATGATTGGCTTACATTCTCTATGAATGTCTATCTGCTTGTAATTCCATACATCTTGTAGGAATTTCTTCATGGTTACAGCAGTAACTTTAAGTCCAATTTAATCACAACTGACAGACACAATGGCCAAATTAGGACAATCCAAGTTGTACTGGAAACTGGAAATATCCTTTGAAAAATATGGATAATGTTAAAGAATATTGATGAGGGAACAAGACGTAATTGACCCAGCACGTCTGCGCAAATTCTGCAAGCTGTTGCATTACAGTCGTGTGTGAAAGATGAGCCGCAGCCGAGGGAGATCTCGTAAATTGTATTGATATCTCGACAGGCTCGTCCCTGTGTTCATCATGTACGGTGAAAAGGCTCCAGAACACAGACATCAAAGAGATAATAGTAATCCAGTGACTCGCCAATGAGGAGAGTTGTATTTTCTGTGACAGGGCCAGTTTATTGCAGTGGCAAACTGTCCTAACTACTCCTCCCACTGTGATTTTAAAATGCCTCTCTCTCATCTAGACGATGAAGGAGGTACAAAATAAGTGTTTTGCCATCTGCAATAAAAGAAAGTTTCTCCCTTTTTAATGGCATGGATAGAGCCGGGCGGGAGTGCACCTTGCTGTTCATCTCCTGCATGCGAGTGTGAGCTGTCTGGGTGATGGCCATTATGGTTCCTGCTGCTGCCTATGCGTCTGCTCCGCCGGGATCACTGAAGTGTTGGAACTAACAAGCTTGGGATGCAGACAGCGGATGCACAAATGGGATTTTGTCCTGAAAGCTTTAGAGTTTGCTCCCTGTCTTCAGTAGAAACAGGAGAGCGGATGGGGCCGTTTGCAGGGACTGTCTGAATTATGCGCCACCAGAATGAGATGATTACATCTGATAATCTTGCTAATGATCTACACTGGGGAGGAGAGCACATCAAATTGAATGAGCAACACCGATGTACACAGCGTTCAGTCTCACCCTCTCATCTCTCTTATTCTCTTATTCTCTTTCACACTCTTCAAATTTATGCAGAATGTGAGATTTTCTCCACCCAGGAAGATATGCAATATTCCTTGTCATAGTTTAAGTACACACAGCTTGTGGGGTATAGACACCCAAACTAAGACATTCAAAATCTCCCCCCCAGATATTTCTACGCAAATAAACACGCATATCTTATCTCCCACAAATACACACACACACACACACACACACACACACACACACACACACACACACACACACACACACACACACACACACACACACACACACACACACACACACACACACACACACTCCTAAATACACTGAAATCCCCACAATGGTCTTTCAGGCCAAGGTTAGTACAGATTAAAGACGTGTCATTGATGGAAGAGGCTCCTCCTTCCTCCCCAGACTGTCTCAGTGTGTTTGGGAACAACCCACTTCATTTTACCACCAGCATAATGGGTAAACAGAGTGTGATCAGTCCAATTACCCCCTCATTGCAGAGGCGTTCTGGCGGGGATGGCCGGTAGAGAGAGTGAGCTGTCTGATGTGCGGCGTAGTTGCAACAGTAGCACCTGCTGCCCGCAGCCCTCACTTGTATGAATCTCAATTTGTTTGTACAGCCTTGCCAAAAAACAGCTACCAAGACGTTAGCCCTCTGAGGAGGATGGCAGCTGGCTAGCCTTCTGATTGCTGTTTTCACTGCACTGTCTGAGGATGTGTGCAAGATCAGAAGGTGCTGCTCTCAGCAATGAACTCATGTCAATGTCAGTCCTTCCAGTGGGTTCTTTTGTGCTTAGTTCCTCACTGTGCAGCTTTCAAGGACGGGGGACATTTCTTATCCCCCACACTACAGCAGGTTTTACAGCTCAGTGGATGCATGATTTTGCTGCCAAGAGTTCATCCACAGTAGGCCTACTGTAAAGAAGCTGCAGTCCTAAATATACATTCTGAAAATGTAATTATACCAGGTTTCAGATATTGTGTTCACTGTACACACTCATTTGAAGAGGAGCAGAGCAGGGCAATAGACCCCTCTTCACTTTTACGATTTCTCTCACGACGTACAGTCAGGACTACTTGACATGTTCATGCAAGTGTGGAAGTATATTAACCTTGACCAAAAGGAGAAATTGCTTTCACTTTACCTTAAAATTTATAAAAAGTCTGCCCTCCTGTTACAAGGACATATCATACATATTTTGTCCTGTTCCGTTGATTGAAAGATGTGTTTGTTGTTCTTAAAGAATATGGAAATCCTTCTGTTGATAGATCTCCCTCGGGCAGCTGTCTGGAATCTGAAGCCAACATATCTAACGTGTGTTTTAGCTCTATTTTACCAAGCATTAAGATACATTTTGTGAGTAAAAAAAGGTTATTTTCTTAAATCACAAAGACTAATTTCTGGAACAACTGACAGAGAGCTCTGTCAGCAGGAAATAGAAATGGCCTTTCAGGATTCATTTGGCTCCACTAATTGAAACTAATACCTTTCAAATAGCATATTGATTCAGAGAAAGTACATTTTTTCCAATGTGCACCAACAGTAAAACAGAGTTGTAAAAGGATTATTGGCTGTGTGGCACCACAAGTCATGGAGATGACAGCAAACATGTGATGACTTCAAAGCACCTCTTCGTTTCCTGGGCTGTTGTGCAGAATAGGGCCTGGGGTGCGTTGTATTAGTGCCCTAATTAAAAAAAAAGTCTTCGAGTGTCAGGAGAAATACTCGCACAGTAGAAAAACCCTGCACATCAAACGATATCAGTAGCACGTTTGGATCATATAAGGAAGTCAAACTGAATTTCCCCGAAAGTTATACTCACATGAGCATGCACACAGTTGACAGGTGAATCTGGAGTTGATTTATGCAAGTAAATGATGTAGTTTATTTCTTTTCAGAGGCAGAAATGTTGCCACAGCGTGAACACTACACTGCTCTGCAAACTACAAATTAGCCATCTTTTGCTGTCAACCAGTCGCGGTAAATCTTGTTGTATTTTGGATAACTTTTCCAAAAATAATAGCCTCTAAGAAGTTGCTGAATAAAAACTCTACCGAAAAAAAGGGAAACAATATCGTGGCGTTTCATTAAATGATTTCAGCATTTTAAAATCATCTTCCCCCAAACATCCTCATGAACAATAAGCTGAAATCGTTCCTGCAGTCACTCTCCGTCGGCGCGTTTGCCTGATGCGCAGCGCCTCCCCAACTGGTCCCTCACTTTGACAAATTCCTGGACGTGAGCGGGTCTGCTGGATGGCTTCTTGCTCGTAAAAATGATACCCTGAATGTTGTCGAAGTTGCCACATCTTTTTTCTCTCCTCTGTTAGAGTGTTTCAGTTTGGAAGAACACAATGGGACTGTGGTCATTTTGGAGTGTTTCCCTTTTTGCCTGCGTATTTCTGAACCCCTTTCACTCTAAGTTTGTGGCTCAAGCTGAAATAAGTTCTCTGAAAACAAACGACAGATTTTATCGCCTGGAGGTTAATCAGCTGGAGGCACTTGTAACCCGAGAATCAAAGGAGGTCAAAGTCGACAGTAGTACTAAAGTTTTGAGCGCTTTTCAATCGAGAGAAGTCGTTGCTTTGAAAGCGAACGATGGCAAGCAAGTGGAGAAAGAAACACAAAGCGGACTTGAAAACGAGGCACTGATCGCCAACAAAACGGCACTAAACTGTCTGACCATTCCCACAATACCTGGAAAAAAGTGTACTAACATTTCCGAAGACAACCAAGGACGACCCACAGCGAATATAGTGATAGAAAACTCATTTCCCGACACGAGAAAAAGAGTAAAAAGGGGTTTAAGTACAAACGCCGAAAATCTGGATAGGAGTATTCATGGAGAAGCGCAGTCCACAGAGAGGTTTGTGGAGACTGTCCAGGGTGTTTCCAGCTCCCGACCCGAGTACCGGCGCACTGGGGACGAAGGCAAAGGGTCTAACCCGAGGCAAAGTGAGCCGCACCTGGACACGTCCACTTTTGCTCTATCGGGGGACTCTGCGCACAACCAGGCGATGGTGCACTGGTCCGGACACAACAGCAGCGTGAGTTTCAGTTTTACAAAAACAATTTATACCATGAAAGATTTAAGAAAACAAGTAATTTCCTCACACACTGTATACAACGCTATTTTATCTCTCCTAAATACAGATTTAAAACATAAAACAGATGTACATGAAACTCCCATTTTTACACACAGCTTTTCCTGCGCGTACAGTATGATGGGGATTCCCACACTAGTTATTTCAGTCCTAGTTTTGAATTCAGCAATGCATTCTCTCTTTTCACCTTGTGTATTTGTTGTAATTGCATAGAGGTTTGTAAGCGGATTGTCCGCCTGTTTGTGTGGACGCCTGATGGATATGACTGTGCACTTGCAGGATTCCCTCCACTTGCTTTATTTCAACATTTGTCGCCTGAACTTTGAATTAACAGTTTACCCCGCAGGTGCATTTATATGACACTGAACTGGGAAGGTGCAGGCATTTAGTCAGCAATCATAGCGCATTAATTATTTATGAAATAATCAAGTGATGTCTCTCAGGAAGGTGCTGTAGCTACAATTAATAGGGATTGTGTCCACCCTTTGACGCTGATGAGACACAGCCTGACCTTTTGCCAAATGCACCAGGCTTTTGTCATTGACATTTGACTCACACTTTGTTGTTAGTTGTTTAATTGCCTGGATTAAGGTTTGTTTTTGAAATGCTGCCAACCTTTGCACTTCCAAATGTGTTGATAGGAATGTGCAGAACTTTAATGGATGACAAGACATTGCAGCAACCACCCAGATAACCTCTCCGCCCCTCCCTCTTACACAGACACACATACACGCCATTGTACCATCACAGAGACAAAGCCATGGCGATGTTATCTCCTACTTTACATATAAAGCATGACAAAGTGTTGGTAGCTCCAGCATTTATCAGGTACACAGATCTTACAACTACTAACAGCCTTGTACAAAAGAAAGGAGCTGCTCTGCCTTTTTACTGCAGGTAATTCAGATCACCTCAGTTCTGGGCAAAAGGGTGTGTGGCAGCAAAATGAATCTGGGAACACATCAGAAGGTTTTTGTGTCCCAGAAACACTGTGAATATTCATACATTATCCAAAAATACAGATATCTATAATTCACCCTCCATTTTCTTATCTGGTACATTTTCTGTTTGGTAACCTATACACATGTCATAACGTTTGTCAGACATTGGCTATGTTGATGTATTGCTGTGGACAGTCTCTATGGAAATACACCAGAAATGCAGATAATCAATTCTATATTGTGAAATATGTTGTTCGTTTGAGACGTCTTCACCAATGATGGCCTTTAGCTCTGCAGGACCCTGTTCACTGGATCATCACTGATGGGCTTGTCACTGCAGCCAGTCAACATCAGAGATTTATACAGTCTGAGCCCCTCTCCCAAAAGAATGAGGAGAACTGCCAGGTTTAAATTGATGGCATTTTACGACTGGATGTTAGAGCTCAGACTATACTAGATTTAAATGACTGATAATAAATCCAATCTAAGAGGACCATTTGAAGGAAAATTACTTAGTTCCTGTGGTGTGGGGTGGCTCTATCAAATATTCACTTCAAGACGTTGCCTGAGATCTGTCCAGGATGTAAAATCCCATTGGGGGTTAAATGAGAAAAATGTAGAAGGTGATGGTGAACGTGCCAGGGGGG
>NW_011358926.1:417319-428331 GCF_000735185.1 Notothenia coriiceps | reverse complement strand
TTCAGAGTTCAGATTTGATAAAGAAATTCATCGTGTAAATCCTCAAATCTGTCACCAAATCAGTCCTCCCTCAACCATTATTTGATTTCTGTGATTGTCTGAGACATGAAAGCCTGAAGTCATATCTCTTTGACTTTAGGAGAGATAACATTGATTGGACTCAGCCATGGGAATAAAACATAGACTGCACAGATTTTTTTTTTTTAAATGTATGCTTCTTAACTACATGTAGTATTGATTGACTGCATGTTTTCCACATCTTAAATCTGCCCTGAATGTGAATGGGGAAGCAGATATAAAGATGATTGATTTATAATGATGTTTTTCCACAAATATGAGCAAAAAGAGAAAATAAACTAATTAAAAAATACTAATAAAGACACTTGGCTGGTAATGTCCTTTTATAGTAAATCCATATTTCAGTCTTTTTGCCTCACATGAGTGTTCAAGCTGTGATACCATGTTGGTTATCTTTTTAAGCAGTCATCGCAGCACATCCAGCACTCAAGGGATGCAGAGTCCCCCCTGCTACCCTCCTGAAGGCAAAAAGTCTTAGTGTGCGAGCCAGCTGGTGATCAGTGTTATTGGCAGCCGAATGATTTTAGGCTCCTGATTGACCATCTCCTCACGAACTGCTCACAAACTAGGACGCTATGTTGAAGCTGAGGACAGTTAATGAGCGTCTTTATTGACATCACGTCCCCCGAGCTTCTGCTGCAGAAATGCTCCCTATGTTGCTGTAACTAAGGTCCGCCTACCGTGAGAGTATGGGTCATCTTCATTGGCCTTCTATTAAACTCTGGCTCTAGGAGGAGCTGGCATCGATGAGGCCAGCTGTTCTTCCTGGCTAAAGAGAGAATCTCGTATTTTCTTTTGTCCGAGGATTCGAGAGTCAAACGGATCTGTCAGCTCTGCTACGTCGTCTTTGTCTGCTGCGACTGACTGGGAATCAGACATGCCTCCTGGGCCATGTTGTCTGCATGCTTAATCAGAATGAAGCGGTTATTGTTGCACATAATATCATCAGTATAAATAGACAATAAAAAAGAGGAAATGGCATGGCCCTAGGGGACACTTGTGTTTAAAATCGGTTCATTAGATAGACGTCCATTCCATTTAACAAGCCAGAGCAGGTTGCCTGTGAACTCCTTGATCCATAAAATCAAATGGAATCGGTTCCCAATTCACAAAGGTATTTGACCGGAGTTTGAGGGTGATGCAGGATAATGACAAATGTATTGAAAAGCTGCCTCGGTTAAGGTGTTCAAATGCAACAAAGGGAAAAAGTTTCAACGTGGTTTAGTGTTTATAGTTTGGGATAATGTTGCATTAATAAACTGGGTGAGTGCAGACCTCAGACCGACCCCTTGTTGTCGGAGGTAAAAGTCAAAGATGTTGAGTCAAAGGGGGCCAAAATATGACCTTACAAAACCTTTTATTCTTGCACTTTTCATCATCATCTGTCCCCCTGCTTGCTAGCTAAGGGTATTGGATGAAAAAGTGGTTCACGTTGGAAGAATTCAGTACATATTGTTTCCTCTCTGTGATAGATTTTGTATAGGAATAGCTGCAGCACCTCAGCATTTAGCCATTGTAAGCCTTTTCTAGAGGTTTTAGATATATCATTGTTCATACATCATCGGCTTCGACTGATTGTGAGTAAAGTTTCTGATATTTTCCTGAACATAGATTTTTAGAGCTGTAGCCAATGGAAAAAGTTATTTCTTTGTACTAGTCATTATTGTCCTCTAGCTGCTTGTCCCTTGGGGTGTCAGCACCATAAGTCTGTTCATTAATCGTGCCCGTCTCAAGCCTTTAGGGGTGCACTGTCCACTGATGTGATTGTAAGATGCTGATAGATACGGCCGAAATCCTGCGTGCTTTGTAAGAGGTATACTGCTGGTTACAACAGCAGAAACTATTTTGAGATACCTGTTTGGGCGAGATATTAACATTCACAGAGAGAAATACATCATTTGCTATCGTTTTTTTCATGGCACACAGCATACAAGTTTCTCTCTCTCTATAGTAATAATTCAGAGAAATCCCAGTTTTTACTCCACAAATGACATGCATGTGTGCCTTTTTTTTCATGAATCATTTGTGCTCTGGGACCATAATGCATTGCATCAACACCGGCTCTCAGCACTTCCTCTGCACTTAGATGGTAGTTTTGGCTCACAAAGTGCATTTTAAGCACCAAATAAAGGCCTGCCACCAGTCGTGTGTTGAAGCTCACTGTCATTGCTTGATTTCTATCTGCCTCTCTATCATTCCCTCTCTCGCTGTTTAACACACACACACACACACACACACACACACACACACACACACACACACACACACACACACACACACACACACACACACACACACACACACACACACATACTTATTTCAATTTTAATCAAAGTGATAAAGCGGGTGCAGAATCATATTTGACAGTTTTGCATGTGATTAATTAGTTTAATAACTGTCACAGTGTGGTAGTCACATACTACACCTGTGATTAGGTTATGAAAGCAAATGTATGCACTTTCTGATTGTGAAAATCAGAAAATTCTAATTGGGAGACGGTCTCTTTATTAATCATCACGGATAAATCGTTAACACAAACTGCGACACTTTATGAAAGAAGTTGTTATGGCTAAAGGTCGTTTGTTCAGCTCTTTACTGTAATTACTCGAACCAAATCTTCCCGGTTTGGTTACATAATGCCTTGACACTCGCAGGGTCTTGAAGCAGCTTTTTGCCTGAAGCAACACAGCAGTTACTATCATGTTTAAAGATGACGGGGATTGCGCAGGTGGCAGTCGGCTTAAATAATGGGTTGACTTGGCAGTTCACAGAGACAGGAATGTATTAGTTGGAGGGGGAAATGGTTTTTCCTATCTAGTGGGATAGAAAGGGCCACACTTAAACCGCCAGACACACACCGACAGACCGAGCAATCAATGGAGATGATTGAAAACGTCCAAACACAAAAATGACACATTTTGAAAACAAAATACTCACTCAATGGTTTCCTGGAACAATCCCTCTAAAATTAATGATGGTTTTTGCTTTGAGCAAAAAAAAAACTAAAGATATTGAGTGATTGTCCAAATCTGAAGCTATATAAATGGAAAAAAGGAAATAAACTGAATAGTCAGCAATTTAGAAATGATGACAAAATAATCATCAGTAAAGAAAAGACTTGACAGTAACTATAATTATCACTTAAAAAACGTCATTATTGGATTGGATTTTGAATTGACATTGATAAGGAAATTATTAAAATTACTTGGCATAACTCTTTATGAACATTATATTCTTACTAAATCATAAAGACTGGTTATTTTTAAAAGAACTTCTTTGATTATATTTCCGAGCATGTCTACCTTGTTTTGGTGTACACTCTTTTTATTTCTTAAAATGGCACAATTTTCCACACACAGATGATTAAATAGAAATTCTTCATATATAATGTTATAATTGGTTGCTTCTGTTGAATTCTTTACCCAAACACGTTTCATTCTGATATGGAGATGTTCGAGTAACTCTTTAAAACGTGTGTATGACCTGCTGCCGCTGTGTACTACAGAACAATTAAATTAGGTGTGACAAACACATGAATATGTTGTAAAATTGCAATCTCAACGTTTAAACGACTAAAGAGCTCAAAATGTGACTTTATTCACAACTGAGGTGTAAGGCAATATTTTTAATTGGTTTTCCCACAATAGCAACCACCAGAGCCTATTTATGACAATGTTTTGCAGTCAAAACACTAAATGGTGGTGGCCTTGGTTATTAAATAGAGTTATACTTTACTTGAAACCTGGTGTATTAACTTTATTAAAATTCATCAGAACCACATGATTCCCAATCCAAAAAAAAAAAGTGCTTTTGTTTCCTCAACCTAACCACATGTCCTGTGCCTTGAACGCCCCACTGCTGCCAGATATAACATACAGATCCATAAGAGACATCATTAGATTTTTCCCTGTGGAAGGAAGCACTTTGGCCTCTCTGAACTCTTATGTTTTGTGGCTGACCAAGAATGCAAGATGAAAAATAAAGTGTTGTTTTTTGTTTTCTACTAGTTGAACCCAAAACCATGGTTAAAGTAATGAACATATACCGACTGCTTTCACATAACTTTACATTCACTTTGTTTGGTTTGAGTTTTTTTGCTGTGTTTTTAACACAGAACATAACAAAGATAGTAAATAAAATCCAGTGCAGGAAGAGGCCACAGAAAACCACTTATTTGAAGCCCCTACTTACAAATGTTTACATTGAACAGTGTTGAAGGTATCACAATTAATACACCTACAAAATATCTTAATAACAGTACATTAATAAGAACAAGATATAAAAAACATCAATGGCGATAAGATAACCTTTGTCGGATTCACTGGAACATTTGACCAACCTTTTATCAGTGGACTCTTTCAAATGGTACAAAAACGAAATGTAACCTGTCCAATTGGCTGTAAGACCATACTAGTGTTGCAACACTGACACCCTCCAACTTTCACACCTTCCTAGGCTTCAAATCACTGCAAGAATATTGTTCTTTGTTGCAAGGAAACGTATTAAACTGTAATTTGTAGGATCGATATCAACTCATACTGTATCACTGATGTTGGGGGGTGTGGACAGATGTGTGTAGTGATCTCGCAGCATTATTCGTATAGGGGGTCATTTTAGGTAGAGGGCTCTTTCTTTTCAAAATCTCAATTTGGACCCACTGTTGCCTTTGGCTCCAGCTCAGGCCCCCGCGGGCAAAAGCCGAGCCATTAGGAGCCAAAGCTGTGAAGGAATAAATGAGACGAGAGAAATGTCTGAGTGGTGTTCTGCTCAAAGTACTCCAAAATGCTAACTATAGTTCAAATTCATCAAAAACCTGTTCATTTTCCAGAGATGTGACATTATCATATTTCACCCTGCTACATTTCCAATCTCTGTAGTCGTCCATGCCTTAATGAGTAACAGGGCTACAATGTGTCAAAACATTTAAATTAGTTCTGAATTTGCCATCAGATTTGTCCTTGGATTCGTCTTGTTTTTCACCTTTGGTACAAAACAGTGTGCTGTGATGTCAACATATAAACACAAAGGAGGAATAAAAACCGTGTATATATATCTATACATACTCCATTAAACATTTTTCATTTACTTCTTACCCCAAGCTTTCTTTAAAGAAATTAAGCAATCACAATCTTTTATCCCGCTAATGGCAAACAGCACTTTTAATGTGTATTGTTGTTAGCAGCAGAGACATAACATCTCCTCTCAATGTGTTTGAAGTGAAACCCTCCTCTATTCAGCCCATTTAATTAAGTCCCTCCCCCCATAATGGCCTGAATTGATTGCTGAAAACCTGCATTAGGGCAATATGACCAAAGCTCAGGAGTCAGGAGGATAAGTAAACAGCAGACAGCAGACTAATGCACCAGGGACATTTCGCTGGGTTTTACTTGATGAAAGCAGCCTCCCCAGAGTATGTTTTCACCCACAGAAGTACCAACAATCAATTGGACCTCAGATAAGATGCGGACAGAGTTAGGCCTCTCTTCGACCGCATCATTCATTTTGAATGACGTTTGTCTTTTCTGCTAAGTGCTTTACTTTAGAGGAGTCGTCGCAGAGCCACATGTTGTGTTTTTATCCCCTCACCCACTTGCAGTGCACCTTGATTTCGTCCTCATCTCTGACAAGCCTTTAAGACATTTATGCAAATGCGCAACCAATACTGTATTTCTTTTCTCCGCAGGTGTTTGCTTCCGATAATTTCTAATGGATGCATGAATATATTAATCTTATGAGAGAGAACATTTATATCACTGTGTTGGGTGTGTTGTGACACATACACTCACTTTATACACAGATTACTTTCTCAACTATTAAGTGGGTTTTGGGCCTAACAAAGGACATAAACCAATATTTTTTCTTCTGTTTGGCTTGGGAGCTTTTCCTCATTATTAACAAGATATAAAACATAAAAGTAATAGACCAATTCAAACCTCACATGTTGTCAGTGGGTGTAGAAGATCTGGGACGTTAATTAGCTTGTTGATTTAAAGATTCAAACAGCCTCTCATTTCTTGCCCTCGGCTTCTGTCTTTATTCTGTTAATGAAGTTTAGGATGTAATGAGCTCCACAACAAATGAAACAGGTTTTATGTTTGTGTCCTCAGAATTGCGTCTGCTTTCAGGCCAGAGAAAATCAGAGTAGTGAGGTGAACAATGGAGTCCCAGTTTGCTCCTCTCACATTGATATGCCAGCTTTTGGTGTCTGATAATGGCCCGGATGCATTAGGGGCCCCGTGGATCTGCATTAGTTCATAGACTTGGCTCTTCCCACTACCTTTTTCACCCCGCTTCCTCTTCCAAACCACTTCTTCCGCTTCTTATTCAAAGTCGTAATGGCAGAGAATCAATTTAGGGTAATTTACGCTGGGACACATACAACAATTATGTAAAAGCTGGGCAGCACCCCAATCCGGCCCATTACAGACTCAATTTGCCCTCAAAAATATTATTTTTGTCTGAGAGTTTTTTATTCTGTACGCATTTTAGGATGCGATCATCAGTGATGTAAGGATGATGTCTTAACTATTGAATTATATTGTTTTTCTTTGATTTGTTCTTTGTAATGGTAAGCACTGCTGATAGTTAAACATATTTACATTTTCTTTTAATTTGATCTTTATTGTTGATAGGTTTCTTTAAATTTGACACAACATTGTAAATTGTTGTACTACCATTTAATTTACTTACTGGTCTACATATACACCAAATATGTAATGAGCTCTTATCAGCACACTAGTCTGTGTTACGCAGAACTTGGGTGTGTTGTTTATTTAACATGCTAACTTGTCTCAGTGAAGCACTCTCTGTTTTTTATTCTCATAATTATTATACATTATTAAAATATTATTTGTATTATAATCCTCATGGTCTAACTCCCTAGAAAACAAAAAAACTCGCACAGAAAAAAAGCCGCTTACTATACACCTAAATCTAGCCACTCCCGGTAAATAAAAGAACACCTGCACTCAAGGCTAAGTTTCAATTAAATCTTTTGACAGATTCGATACACACCTTTTAACTTTGTTTATCAAATCTAATAAGGTGACAAACACTGACCCACAGACAGCTGACAAGGAGCGATGGCATATTTGGGTAAAAGCCAGCTTATGAAAGCTTATATTTAAGACATGATTTAATTAGTGTCGACACATTTCAGCGAATTGTCAGGCACTTTGATGTGGTGGTTATACTCAGAGGAGGTAAATAGACAAGGGTTACTCCCGGGAGATGGCTCTGTGTATGATTGTGTTTACCCCACTGTACAATATACAGAAGCTTATGTGTATTCATGAGAATGTAAATGTGTATCATTTCAGCTGTGAACTTTTCACTGAGTGCTAAAGGTAAAGGAAATAGAAGAATGTGCCAATGCTTTTTTTTCTTTTATTACAAAGAACTTCACATCACTCACTGTTCTCAACTTTGGGGGTCCCTTGGAAATTAATTTGGATCCTTCATTTGGCCCCTCTGGCTCGGTTCAAAAACAGTGCCAGAGCTACATGAAAGTGGCGGTATTTCTGAAGATTGCTACTACTTCCCGTTGTGTGTAACTCCTAAGAAGGAAAGAAACAGCAATCTGGAGGTGTGATTATTATAGTAAGGGACTCTTTTGTTTCCCTTGACTACCCAATTAAGCAGGCATGTTCTTGAAAGCTGCCATCTTGAAGATGCTTTAGTGAGGGCTACAGATTTCATTCGGAGCGTGTTGTTGGCGAGTACAGTAAAACTGCACTGATGTGAAGCAACAGTCTTTCTCATATTTCTTAATAGCCATATTGCAGTTCATAGAGATGATTCATGCCTAAATTGCGAGCTGTGTAGAAAAACCTCTGCCCACCAACATGGGGTTGAAATGCCTCTCACGTCCCACTGAAGCACTTTAAACATTTGAGAATTTCTCTTTTAAAAAAAAAAAAGATGGATATGTCATTAGTCATTTCCAAAGATTTGATTTGCTCCAGCAATCTGTGTGTGTGAATATGCTTGTGCAAGTGTAGCGTGTAGGTCTGTGTGTGGATGAGACGTGTGTCAAGCCGATGCATTATCTCACAATTACATCATGGATGTAATCCTTTGTTGCCATGGAGGCTGTCTATGCAGCCATCTTCAAGAGTTGATACCTTTCCGTGGCCAAACCGCTTGTGACTTCACCTTTAATGTTTGTTTCCCTATTTTTCTAAGTGCAGTTCCTTATGAAATATATAAACAGCAGAAAACAGTATACCTGCAGAGCCTGTTTTTAAAACTAAGAAAGGAAAAAAGACAGAGAGATTGAAAGAATGATAGAAAGAAAGTACAAATAAATAAAGCAAAAGAGGGAAAGAAAGCAGCAAGAATAAAACGTTATGATAAAAGGATGACTAACCCAACTCCTCGGAGGGGGAGCGCCAATCCGAAAAATGATTGGTTGACTTTCCCGGGGCAAAGCTCTCTTTGCTCACATCAATAAAACATAAACATGAATAAATGCACTGCTTTTGGCCTTCCAGGGTCCTTACTTAATTTCATGTATGCAAGTGAGCGACGATATGCATGGAAAATTATATTTAGCTAGAAGGCTCGAAAATAATTCTGGAAACCATTTTGTGTTTGTTTGTTCCCAGTATTTACATAAGTGCAGGGCTGCACCACAAACTCTCAGAATTTGAGTTTTAATATTCTTCTATATTTGTTGGGTCCTTATAGTTTAAACCATGCATCTGATGTGCATGTGCTCTCCTTCAGCATTTGCATGTAAGTAATTGCTCCTTATTGACTTGAGCCCTGACGCTCAGCTATCAATAATTTGAAGACGTGGGGACACACAGTTTTCAGTGATGTACCCTTGATGTATCCACTTAGGGACAAATCAGCCAAGCAGTCATCTGCCTCACTAGTCTGTTGGTCCCCGAGGTAGATCTTCCCTGACCCATATCAACGGGTCAGCTTTTGTTAATGAGCCGACCGCACAAAAACGTTAATAACATTTAAGACGGAGCTTCTAATGACAATTACAGCTCGGGTGCTGAGGGGCTTTGTTATCAACTTCTGCCATTCGGGGCTATTTTTGGACGTTGTTTTACGTTCTCAGTTAAATTAGTTAGCATTTGATTAAATTGGATCCTTGTTCGAGTGATTGAACCCCATAAAACTGTGAACATTTATTCGTTGTTCACTCAGTTAATTTGCAGTGCGCAGTATTTGAATCCCTTTGGTTGGGAATAAGGCGCTTCTAGTTTGACACTGATGTAGTCAATTCAAGATTCAATTTACCTTGTATTATTTATACAGTCCCATGACACAGAGTCATTGCTGTTAGCAACAGAGAAGTGAAGAAACAAACGATCGACAGTTTTGCTGAGTTTTTCTCTTGTATCTACGGTAGTTTTCAAAGCAGGCAATTAGGTCCAACATCACAGCCACTTAACTAAGTCGGCTCTCTAAATTGATTCAGACTCCAGCGTTGGACCTTGCAGACATGGTGCATTTAGTTATGCAAATGCTTATCTCTCTGTGTGATTGGTTAATTAACCTGTAATGCAGATAGTCCCAGTCATGCACATTGGCCATTTGATGGCTAAATTGTGGGTCAATTGGGTTTTTAACATTTCCAAAGCAGGCTTAGAGGCACGTCTTTGTTCCTCCGAGTCTTGTGTGGCTTTTCTCGGCTTAATGACTTCTTCCATGGGTCCCATAAGGTTAATGTGTTTAAACTCGCTGTAATTGAGCTTTTGACCTATCTTTCAGGCTTTATATAGAATTTGTCATATTATGCTATGTTCCTGCTCCCTGATTGTTATAATCTACCATTCCTTCTCCCTCCCTTCATGCCCTGCCCTCCCTCTCTTCCCCAACCCCCCTCTTTATCCTGAGTTATGAGCGTCCCCATGGGAAGTCATTTATAATGCCATTGGAGTGACAATAATTCGCTTGCACACCATTTCACTCTGCCCTCTGTGCCTTGGCAGACTTTTATGGGCCACATTTTTGTTTTCCCAGAAACACATCTTCCAACCACCCTCAGAGAACACGCAAAAGCATTTAGCCAAAACGGGAACTGGACGTCATCCAATGAGTAAAATAAGAGACATAACATCTTCCAAAAACCACATTTGAGACCTGCAGCTACTTCCCTAATTTGAAGGTAAAAGGAAGACAGATGAAAAAGGAAAGGAGAGAGGATTGTTCGCGGCAGCCGCTGACTGCATTTCTTTTTTTATAGTTCAGTGCACAATTATGATAAGATGTTGCTGTTATGTCGGTATCATTCCACATGAAGGACAGACACAATTTCTGACAGCACACATGGGTTTTCTTTAGTTCCTTCCAATAGCAGACTGACATCTCCTGACAACATGAGGATCACTTGTCATTGGGATAACATGCTGTATGACGCTGGTAGTTATTAGTAAAGGGATGTAGCAGACATGTTGTATTCATTCCACGCCATTAGGTATAGACAGGTGCATGCTGGGGAGGCACTTACTGTATGCAAAAGCTTTTTAGTGCAAGCGTTGGCATGTAATTAAGCATGTCTGTTTTTATTATGTTGTAGGTGATCCTGATCTTGACTAAGCTGTATGACTTCAACCTGGGGGCTGTTACTGAGAGCTCACTGTGGAGGTAAGTTTGTGTTTGTCATTGCTATTTTTAACTTTTCCATCTAAATCGAAAGGTAATGGCATCGTGGCAAGGATTTATAAATATGCAAAAGCAGAGGCCTAAAAACAATAAGGATAATGTATTCATGGAGAGCGCAGTATTGTGTTAGTGTGATTTATAGTGTTCTCACTCGCTAGGATATGAACAATGGAGTTACACTTGGAGCCAATATGAAGTATTTTAATAAAGCAATATGAAGTAGTTCAGAATTAAGCATCATCTTCTTTCTTCTTTCAGTCCTATAAATAAACAACCCAACTAAGAAAAACCCTTTTACAACCACCCCCCCC